>NC_081553.1:157778816-158078816 GCF_963082655.1 Stomoxys calcitrans | reverse complement strand
GTTCTGTCGTAGCCAATTAAAAGAAAAGTAAAGTGCGGAAATAAATAGAAGTCATTGGGTGTCAAATCAGGGCTGAACGGCAGATGACCCATCCATTCAACGTTTTGGTCGGTCAAAAAGGCGCTAGTTTGAGCCGAAGTGCGATAGCTCGCTTTGTCGTGGTGAACTTTAATTCATCTTCTCGTTCAGGCAATCAAATTGTCAGGATTCACTAATAGAAGGTTAGGTCACATGCAAAACACAAAGTGAATAGGCCCCATAAACATCATTAAGGATGTCAAATCTGACGATTGAAAATGTCATCATATAGGAGAAAACGTAAACAAAGAATGAATGTAAAAAGAGAACAAGTTGACATCCTCAATGCCAAGTACTGCCAAATATTAAAAAAAAAGTATATCGGCTGATCGCTTGGCTTAACCTTATTCAGTGAATCCTGTCAAATTGTGATTACCTCTCAAAATTGACTTTCTATGCACAGATTCACGATTAGCCACCTGTGACGATCTAATAAATCCATTCAACGTTTTGGTCGGTCAAAAAGGCGCTGGTTTGAGCCGAAGTGCGATAGCTCGCTTTGTCGTGGTGAACTTTAATTCATCTTCTCGTTCATGCAATCAAATTGTGATTACCTCTCAAAATTGACTTTCTATGCACAGATTCACGATTAGCCACCTGTGACGATCTAATAAACGTATTTTGAAGCGCCGCTATCGTGTTTTTTCAACATTTCTTCGCACTAATCGGCATAAAGTGGACTAATAAAGGTGATCTCACAGCTGAAAACAGCCAGGCAGTTTGGCGGTATTAAGATGTCAGTCCTGCAGTCCTGCGTTTACATTCACAGCAAACCACCCAATTTTTTTGCACGTTCTATTTGTCATTTCACCTGCACACGTATACACACGAACACTAGTTTTTTGGCTGTGCTGAGAACAATGTCATTTTTTGGAATGATATCTTGTGACGAAATGGCGATTTGCACCATATGATTTGTGGTTGTTGTACAAATGAGACCACCATGTTATCCGCACGAGCCTTTATATAAGCGATTGCCAAATTGTGCGAAATCCAGTGAGAACAAACCTTTTTTTCGGCAAGGTGTTCATGCAATTTCGAATGTATGCTTGTGGAAGAAATGCCCAAGAATGTCTCTATCTCACGGTATGTCACATGACGATCTTGCCTTATAAGTTCACGCACGGCATCAATGTTCTCTGGTACAACGGTCGATTCGACGACTTTCACTGAGTTCGACGTCAAGCGAGCGACTTAATTCATGAAACCTGTTTTTCACAGTGCTAAATGATGGTGCATTATACAAAGATTAATGTTCATCAGTGCACTCTTGTCGTGAAAGTTGTGAAAAATGGTCGAATGAAAATGTCCATCAGTTAATTCATTTTTTTGTCAAATTAATCCTTCCAAGTCACTGTAAACAACGCAAATGATGGTTATACGTCAAAACGTTCTGAGTACGATTATGCTAGAAAATGTCAAACTTTCCAATAGAAATGTCAGGTTGAATTGAATTGTTGCTTGTATCAAAAATTTATATATCAGTTCTCGTACTACTAAAATACCCATTAACATTCCATTAGGGAAACTTTTATTTAAATTGTTATGATTTATTTAAATCGAATTTATTTCGTTTATTCGAGTTAATTAAAAAATCGATCTCGATAATACATAAGAAAGTTTCAAACCCTTGCGTGAACATCATAAATTTTTTCAGCGGTAGTTAGACCCCTTACTAGGTTAGGTAAGAGCAAGATATATTCATTTACAGGTAGTGGTAGTTGCCTAACAACAAAATATTGAGTTGACTATCTGTCAAAATCAGTGATTAGTGCAACTCTGAGTTTGTTACTAGTTCGCGTCATTTTTTTTATCTTAACTATAATACAATACTATAACAACTAAAACACGTTGACAGATAGTGCATTTCGCGAGAAAAAAGTGTACTCAGATTTTTACGATACACCAGTCCTTTACAGACTCACTTAGATAATTCTAATTCCATTGTGATTCCACAATATCGACAGACCAAGGCCATTTTTCCTATTTTTCAAGGAAACAATTATTTTGGTGAAATATTTTCTATTTGTTAAAGACACAGAAATGCCATCTAAATAGATGCGTCTTTGGATATTTACATTTTCAAAGGAAAGATGCTAAGTTTATAATTAGATTTTTCAAATAATAAGAAGGTGAGAGTCATCAGTAAGTTAAAATTTGAAACAGACAGAGATCAAGGACAATATCTTTAAGTTTGGATCTATTTTTTTAAGTACATTGAAGTGCGCTGCCCAATAAAGAGTAATTTGATTAATATAGTACTTGATAGCTTTGAATATTTGATTTATATAGTACTTCATAGCTTTTGATCATTACAAAATTTGCTCATGCTCTACCTTCGTATTTCTTTTTTCAGAATATAAATCAACAGCAGTATGGAAATCAAGTGTCACAATACACTTTACCGAGGCATCAACACATCTGGTCGAACTACAACAATATGATGTCTGGGGGCAGGTATAACCACCCTATAACAACTATTCATCAACAGTCTCTTCCATCAACTGTGAATCCTTCCCAATTGTCATATTTCACCGAGTCTGTAGTGCCTGCGACTATCAGCCCAATACCTAATTCTACTATGTCGCCGCTTATGCGCACCTTACATCTACAGCAATTGTCGCAAAAACAGTCTCAACAACCAAAGATTTGTATTGAAGGAGGCCAGTCTAGCATTCTTACAATGGATCCGAGCAGTTTGTCGGATGATGAAATAAATGTTCAAACGCCTCTTATGGTAAAAAGAGGAAGTGCAGCATGACTATAGGATTCCGACAGGGTTGGTGACACAGCCCTGTGACAAATCCTATATTAAGACGCATTATAAACATTGCGTTACCTAATCTGAACCACCAAAAATATATAAATCAATCAACGGCAACATTCAAATGTTTTTATAAAGCATTTTTTATGAATAATAATAAAACTCAGGTTTTGCTTTTGTTTACAAATTTAACCTGTGTCAGATTATTTCCATTTTAAAAGACAATGTATATCACCTTAATTTATATTGTATTACTGCAGATTGTATATAGAATATATATTTTTACTACGTTATGTTGACTTATTGTTATTTTTTCAACTTGTATATGGACACAGCCCTTTATATTAGTCGAAAATTCGTTACTATAATTTATTGATAAGACTTTATCATTTCTTTCATAATTTTTAAATAAAATATTTCAATAATAAGACTTCGTACTTTTTGCTTTGTTGTTGTTGTTGTTGTAGCAGTGTGTTGTACACTGAGGCGGCAGCCCTTGCCGATGGATAACTCCATCGGGTCAATCCGGTACGTACAACCGACTGCCATGGGTTTTGCATAGTGAATTCCTGCTTTTTTGAAGACGGGAATTCCCGGGAAAACTGACTTTAAAATTTTATTTTAAGAATTTAAAAAATTTTCTAATAAATACAATATAAGAAGGCAGGCAAATTCTTTAATAATTGTAAAAACAAATCCTAATAAACTCTTTTAATGAGGGTTAACGAATGAAGTCAAACAATATGGTTAAAATGCCAAACCACACTAATTCCGATACGACAAAGTTTTTTAGTTGTATTCAATGATGAAATGTTGCAAGAACATCAACAAGGAATAATCGAAATGACAACGTAAGACGTCGACTTAAGGATTCAGGAATCGGTTTATGATTGGAACATGGAACGTCAGAACTCTCTCAGAATCATCGAGACTTTACCAAGTCCAGAACGAGATGTCAAACTACAACCTAGACATCCTCGGTTAAAATGAATTACAATGTCCGAAATCCGGAATTATGGATCGAAAGGAGACTTCCACTTAATTTTTTTCAGACAATGATATCCACCGAATAAATTGGGTCGGTCTTTACTGTCATAGAAAGGAAAGCGAGCTCTTCTATCATATCACGGCAAGATTAAATTCAAAATTCTTCAAAATATCTATTGTACAATGCTACACGACAACCGAATCCGATGATGACAAAACAAAGAATCAATCCTATTTCCAACTCGACTCAGTGATACGCTATTTATCAAAAGAAGACATTAAACTTGTTATGGGGGATTTCAATCCCAAGGTGGGCAATAACAACAATAATCTACAATCAATCATGGGAATGCCGGGACTTTGCGATACCAGAAATGACATTGGCGACAGATTGGTTGATTTCTGCGCAATATTTGAGACACAAAATTCCCTCATAAAAATATACACAAATATACTTGGGAATGACCAGATGGAAATATCCTTAATCAAATCGATCACGTACTTATCAGCTAACTCTTTCTGTGCTGATGGATGCAAAAACTAAACGAGGAGCTGACATCGATAGTGACTAAATACTTTTAGTGGCCACTCTACGTCTACGCCTAGCCGTCGTGAAAAGGACTCAAACAAAAAGCACAAACTTCAACCTCTTCCACATAAAAAACCCCCGAATACGAGACAGCATTAACCGAGAAGCTACAAAATATCACCAAGACATGGGCCGACATAACGGCGGCATGTACTCAATCATAGTGCTGATAGATCAAGCCGAAAATGCAGCTAAAGGCTGCTACTATATTAATTTTTCGCGATTTTTTGCACCGATTACTTTTTTTGGGTAATAATTTTTAAGTGCATTCCCACATTACTGAGAAAATGAGAGGCAACAATAGGTGTGTTTTATTTACCCATTAAGCGAATTTTCTCTATTAGTTTATAAGGAGAAAAATGCTATCCCCGTTTAGCTAAGCGGCTAACGTTACCGCTGCTAACTATCGTCGTTTATTATTCTGAAGTGGCAAAATTGCTTATGATTTTAATAAAATTGCATTTATGAGCTTTGTTTGTTTTATTGATATTTGATTATTTCGGATGTGGTGTTAGTGTAAGTATAAAGCATTTAGCGGAAAGAGCCTTTTATTTATCCATAAGATAGCGAATCGCTAGACTGGTAAATCAAACACAGCAATTGGAATGCTCCGTTGGAGCAGCTGCAAATGCAGCCGCGGACAATCAGCGTTATCGAGCGGAGAGTCTGGCCGGCACCGGCTCTTGCTTAAATACTGAGTGCGTAAGCTACGCGTTATTACAAGGCGAATTATTGGCGCCTTTAAATAACCAATGAGAATCAAGTTTTCGCGGCGATCGGTGCTTTTAACCGGAACAATTGTGATCAGCTAGTGAGCTTAACGAGATTGTAGTCTCCACATACAAAGATGGCTACAATAACTTGGGCCTGTGAAGAAATTTGCAACTTCGACCACAGCAAATTGTGATGGGTGCTCATCGGGTAGGAGACCACGAATAAGTCATTGCCACCCGGTTTTTCACCGAGACTCTCCACTCGATACCGCTCAATCCTATGGTAGCCGGATGTACGTACCGGATTGACCCGATGGATTCCTACATCGGCGGTGGCAATGTACGATTGATATGATTACTTTCATTCTTTGTTGTCATTTGAATCATTAAAAATATATTTTCACACAAAAATATTGTATTTTAAATTGGTAACACTTCGTGTCTGCTCCCAGGGTATGCATTTTGTAGGGTCACACGAAAAGTTACAAACGGAATGACAAATTTGGTTCAGCCCCTTTGGTAAGGTGGAAGACATGTAAATATTGGATCTTTGCTGGGCTTGCCTTTAAAAGCTGTTACTATGTTCTCATTTTCCAGTTGAAAAAACGTGTTTTTCGCAATTACTGTTTTTAAAAACACGACAAAATCACAATAACATAATGCAAATTTACAAATTTTGCCCATGAACATTCCACTAAGGAACAGGAGCAAACTTCTCACATATCAATGAGTGCAGTCCGATTCAAGTTTAAGCTCAATGATAAGGGGCCTCCCTTTTATAGGCGAGTCCGAACAGCGTGCCGCAGTGCGACACCTCTTTGGAGAGAAGTTTTACATGGCATAGTACCTCACAAATGTTGCCAGCATTAGGAGGGGAAAACCACCGTTGAAAAATTTTTTTCTGGTGGTCTCTATAGCATTTTTGGTATTACGTAAGTCGACAACTGTCGATCGGAATTTTCCTTACTTTAAATCATGCAGTGGCATGAGAAAGTAACATGCGATTTGTTCTATTTTAATTTTATTGAATGATAGCAAAGTTGTAGGTTTTGAAAAATATGACGTTAAATGTGGTGAATAATTTTTACGTAGCCCAGGGGCTAGTAACATTTTTGACAGAAGCAAAGCAAATTTCGATGTTTATAAAGCAGAGCCCCATGTTGCTGTTGTGAATAGATACGCAGCATTAATTTAATTTACGAGCGGCGACTACTAGCCGCTTACACGTAAATTTTTATTTATTTATGAGTTTTTGATCATTTTTCTACAAATATTATATTTTCACATTGCCATTTGAAAATTTATGATAAATGTAAAATTATTAATCCAAAGAGACTTCTGTCTGTGAAAAATTCCCAAGTATTTAATTGTTCTTATTGCTGGGATATTTGACGTGGTTCTTATCCAGGAACCATGGGTGTGTGGAGGAATGGTACGTGGACTAAACTTCTCAAGGGTACGGGGAATGGGAGACACAATGAGCCTGTATCTTTGCAAAAGGTGGTCTAAATGTTTCCTTCTTCCGTCACTAAGCAATGAAGATTTAGTAGTAGACATCCTTGAAATATACAAGCCTCATTACTGGCTGGCTCCGCTATATATGGCACACGATTCAGATATGCCGCCTTCAAACCTTAAGTCGCTGGTTGAAGCTGCTTCTGTAGGGAAGAAAAGCCTCATTGTAGGAAGTGATGCTAGTGCACATCACCAGATATGGGGAAGTTCGGATGTCAACGAAGGAGGTGAGTTTCTTATTGAATATATTATAAGTTGCAAACTGGCGATTTGTAATAAAGGAAAAAACCGACCAGAACGTCATATAGACCTGTGGGATGGAGGGACACGATGGTCATTTTCATTCCGAAAGCAGGAAAACCCTACCATACGAAGACGAAAGATTCTCGTCCTATTAGTCTGTCATCCTTTATGCTGAAGACTCTTGAACGGTTGATAGAAACATATCTTAGGGCAAAGGTCCCTTGAGATCGCCTGTCGCGGCAGCAGCAAGCCTATAGGAAAGGCAAATCCACTGAAACAGCCCTTCACGACCTAGTCGACTATATAGTGGGTTCTCTTGCTGTCAAGGAATATACAATGGTAGCATTTCTGGCATTGAGGTACTTTCAATAATGTAAAACCGACATCAACTCTACCGTAAGAAAGTTTATTAATAACTTACTTACTAAGAGATGCATTACGACAGGCTTGGGAACAGTGAATCTAAAAGGATGGGTCAGCAGAGGAACTCCTCAAGGAGGTGTACTGTTTCCTCTACTTTGGAATACAGCCATTAACAATATATTATTGTCTCTGGAAGAGAAAGGCGTAAAAGTGGTAGCGTATGCTGATGACGTGGCAACTGCGGTTAGGGGAAAGTTTCCCAGCACTCTAAGAGATATACTTCACGAAACTCTACGTGCAACAGCAAAGTGGGCTACCGAAAGTGGTCTAGATATAAATCAGTGCAAGACATAAGCAGTTCTTTTCAGCAGGAAATACAAGTTGCCTACAGTGGGCACCTGTCTCCTTAAGAGGAAGAAAAATATTCCAATTACAGAAAGCGCAAAATACCTGGGTGTTTTGCTGGACAGGGAACTGAACTTCAAATCCAACATTTTGGAAAGGGCAAGATAGGCCACTCTTGCCCTATGCACCTACAAGAGAGCCATTTGGAAAAGTTGGGGATTTAAACCGCGTATCATGCATTGGGTATATACTGCAGATGTCAGACCTATTATGCTATATGGTGTTGTGGTCTGATGGACGGCGCTTCTAAAATCCACCTACTGCTCAATACTTCACCGAATCCAAAGGATGGCTTGTTTGTGCATCACAGCCGCACTGAGGACGACACCATCTGATCTCTCTCTCTCTCTCTCCTCTGGACATTGTGGCTACCCAAATTGTAGCGACCACAGCCGGAAGCTTTCTCATTGGTCATGTGGCGGCTACGGACACTGTGTAATCCTTGATACAATATCCGATGTTCCAGGTAGTGTGGATTTCTAGAACTGGTCCCATCGAAAAGGTTATCCGACCACTGCAGTGTGTATCAAGCAGAGATCCTTGCCATTAAGGAAGTGGTGGAATAGCTTAAATACAATGTCATTACGACGACTGGCATAAATATCATCTCAGACAGTCAGGCTATCGCAGATCTCTCAACAAGATGGCTGAACAGTTGAAAATTCACCTGTTCTGGGTGCCGGGCCACAGAGATATCCCAGGGAATTCTAAATCAGGCGAGCTTGCGAGAATAGAAACTACCTTACACACTCCAGGGACACTGGAATCTGTGGGTATGCCTCTAGCGACATGTAAGGTAATTTTTCAAGACCAGGTCCGAAGGGCAACGAATGATAGATGGTCACAAAGAGGGGGCTGTGAGCATTCCAAAACTATGTGGCCTCATCTAGACTTGAAGAGGTCTACTGCTTTGCTGTCATTGGCTAGAACAGACGTCTCCGTCATTGTGTTCGTCATGACAGGTCACTGTCTAATCGCATAACATGCTGACAGACTGAAGGTTACCAGCAACGATTTTTACAGAAGCTGTAGGGACATCGAGGAAGAAGAGACTACGGAACACCTTCTGTGTGTGTGTCCCGCACGGGCAGTCAGAAGGAGTTCCGCTTTAATTTCTCATTTCTTTGAGAACCTGTCTGATTTAGCGAATGTGAACATTTGAAAGTTATTGGGCTTTTTAAAGCAATCTGGATGGTTCAATGGCAGACTGCCACTTAAACCTAACCTAACATATTTTAAGTTTACTAATGGCAAGGATCTCTGTTTTTTAAGCAAGTCATGTGTAATTTTCAACAAATTTTAATTATTTAAAATAGCTTGGCTTATTTTTGCTCAGGCAGATGCAAAATATTCGTTCGGCACAGCAAAATGTAAAAATTGCTACCGATTGGCACACCTTTATAGGCTACGTGCCGATTGATAGCAAAGTTGTAGGGTTTGTAAAAATATGACGTTTAGTGTGGAAAATATTTTTTTGTGTAGTCCAGGGTCTAGTAAGATTTTTGACAGACGTAAAGCAAATATTGACGTTGATAATGCAGAGTTATTGTTGCTAGTTGCTTGCACAAACATATTTATTTGTTTATAGTTTATTGATTATTGTTTTAAATATATTTTCACATTGCCATTTGAAAATTGATGTTTCATGCTACATTGTGTAAAGAGATTGGCAAAACGAAATGTTTTTGAGACATTTCCAACCTCTATGTGAAATGTTTGTTGGACGGCAATAACTTGGCTTTTACGTGTTAATAAAATCATTAATGCAAATATGTAAACAATGCCCAAGTATTTAATTGTTCTATTTGCTAAAAGCTCTATTACACTGCGTGTAGTTGTCTTGCGACATATCAAATTTAGCACATGTGAAGTTGTACATGTCGTGTGCAACAAACGAAACTAACATATGAAAATCACTTTTCAAAATAGCACATGTAATTTTTTTCGATAAGAGTGTGAACTACTCCTTCTGACAAAGACATGAAGAAATCAGCCGTTTTTGGTGTCAGTCAAATGAAAGCAGCCCTAAATTAAACTCTTTTAATAAATTTATGATTAAACCAGCTTTCTCACAACTTTATTTGCTCAAATTTTTAGGTTAAGTAATAAAAAAATAACATACAGGTGTGATAGCAAAAATGATGAATCGTATGTAAATTGACAATATTGAGAAACGTTTTCAATTACATGTAATTACAAAAAGTGGCATGTCATAAGACATATACATGTGTAATAGCGCCTTAAACAATTGTTTTTAAGTAAGTCATGGGTAATTTTGTAATAAGTTTTAATTATTAAAAAACTTGGCTTGTTTTTGCTCAGACAGAAATACATATCAAAAATTTGTAGAGTGAGAAAGTCACAGCTTGGCGCAGCAAAATGTAATTTTTTCTCGCCAGTGTAAAAAACACCCCCACGTCATTTATACACCTTACCGTAGGAGATTGCTAACGATTAGCACACCCTCATAGAAAGCCAATGAAGGTATATTATACATGTATTCGGAAATAAACTATGCGCAGTAAGAAAAAACAAAATACAAATTTTGGTAAATAATTAAAACTAAAATAATGTAATAATTAAGTGGCTCCCCGGCCACAGAAATATTAAGTTAGGTTGAAAAGTGGTTGCGGATATATATTCGCTCCATGCCACTATGGGTATATACTTAAGCCAGTAATTAGCTTGTATTGCGCTCTAAACACATAAAGTAACCTCGAAAAAGAAAATTTAAGTCAGGAATTCCGAGCTACGAGGGTTGCCTTTTATATTACGGGATAAGAGAACACAAAACCAAATATTAATCATCAAAAATAGCTTAATTGTTTTTCAAAATATGCCCCATTAAGATCGATACACTTTTGCATGCGTTTGAACCAATTGTCGAAGCATTTTTACCTCTTTAATTAGGGTGTCTCCAAAACATGCTTTCTGAACGCATCAACCGCTTCTTCAGGTGTCGAAAAACACTGGCCTCTCATTTTGTTTTTTACGTACGGGAATAAATAGAAGTCTTTCGGTGCCAAGTCAGGACTATTCGTCTGATGACTCATTTGATGAGTCAACCGTTATGCGATATTTTGAGTGCTCAAAAATGCAGTTGTTTCATATTTGTGGAGCATTTCTTTAGACCAAACGACAATAGCCTTTTTTTGAGCGATTGATAAATTGTGTGGGATCCAACGTCAACTAATTTTTTGAAGGTCAAATGATTATGCAATATTGAATGTATGCTGATTTCACTTAAGCCTAAGTTTGTCTCAATCACACGATAGGTTACATGACGATCTTGCAATATCAGTTGACGCACACCATCAATGGTTTTTGGAACAACAATTGATTTTGGACGACCTTCAAGAAATTCGTCTTGGAGTACACTACGACCTCGGTTGAATTCACCATATCATTGATAAACACTGGTCATTGATGGAGCCTCATCGCCAAAAATTTAATTAAGTTCATAGATGCACTGTTGCCAAGTTAATCCACGTCGAAATTTGTAAAAAATAATCGCACAAAAATGTTCACGATTTAGTTCGATTAATCTTTTAAGATACTGTAAACTCGTATTTCAAAACGTTCTAAGTACGTATAACCTCAAATATGTCAAGCTTTACGATAGAGCTGCCAGTTGGCAGATTGTAACACAAAGGTTGTCCAATCCCGAAATATAAAAGGCAACCCTCGTACTTTCAAAATCCTTAATTGTTTTCCATACAACGCCAATTCGCCAGCTTTTTCATTCCCACTTACTCCGCTAAGTCCCGGCACCCATGTTCGTGAATGTTCGTGATCTTACCGACCTGGTTGTTATTGCCCTGATGACCAGTTTATTGTCCGCAAAGATATTTACACTCGACGTTCTCACATTAACACCACACCACCTCACACATTCCGTGATCGCCCGGATTTCCACCTGCAGGACCGTGTTATGGCCACACAACGAAGACCCCAGGCCCACTCTATCATCTAGCTTTGATCCATTGTTGTTGCATGATCTCCCAGGGTACCGTCAATCCAAGACTGTGCCGCTGCCAGCAGTGGCTCGCACTCGACGACAAGTGCCGTCTCAGGCATCTGAAATAAAATAAAATAAAATTTTAAAAATTAACATTTCAAATACATCACTATAACAATATTAACAAAAATAAATATTTATTTCAATTAAAAATAAAAAATAGATAATTTATGAACGAATGAACTCCTCATTCGGACGATTTTATGTAAACTATATCTAAATATGATCCGAGTGTACGTGTTCGACCTCTTTCGCTGTGGAAGAGGAACATCCCGGAGTACCTTCTTCGCACGCTTTTGGTCAGTGCCGGGATTGAAAAGAGCCCCGGAGCATGGTTCTGTTCGGTTTGCCAGAACCGCCTCCATCATCGGACGGTGAGATGTTATCGGTGCATGGAGTGGATGCATTTTCGAAGTTGCTCTGGCCTTACATTACTACGAGAGCATAGACACACTGAATATGTTGCAAGGTGCTGTGCTAACACAGCTAGCAGTGGGTCACACACGTCATCGCCTTCTGCATCTTCGTATTCGGACTATGTGACCTCCCCTGTAACTGCAGCATCCCAGTCCCAATATTGCCAGGCCAGTGGCGGGAAGTATATCTTTGTTGCAATAGCGCGAGAGGCAAGATCGACGAGATAATGGATTTTATGAGTCGGAATAACATATTGGTTGAAGCTGACTAACACCTGCAGCCTGCACAGTTCTCACGTATACAATGTATTACGTAAGGAACGCTTAAGAAATGGTGGTGAGATATTGGACTTCGTGATACACCAGTAAAGACCCATCTCGCCTGCACCTGGCGCTAGTGACCCAGTCAGGTCCGGTATTGCCGAGATAGAGCTATACAACGTATACATACCGCCGGTTGGTAGTTTTGACCCAGTTAATGGCTAAGCTTACAGGCCCGACATAAGTGGGCTACTGTCTGGCATTCTCCCCTAGGTAACGATCAGCGGGGCATAGTTTTGGCAGAGCAGATTGAAGACTCCACGTTTTGCACAGTGATGAGGATGCTTCCACTAGGATTACGAGGAGGAGGAGCAACTCGCCAGACATTTCTATTGCAATCCCTTATCTCCTGAGTGATTTATCCTTGCGAGCCGTCATTTCTTTGGGATCAGACCACCTCCCCATAATTCTCACCATCGGCCGGCAACCCGATTTCATAACCTCTGAGCGCCAGACGTTTATCAATCAGAAGAAGGCCGATTAGGTCGTCTTCAAAACCTACACCAACACTGAAGCGGCTTCAGTGAACTGACACCCCCCGAATGTGTAGGTTGCCGAGAGGAAATTCCGAGACATCATTAACGCAGCAACCGCTCGCTTTATACCAGCCTATCGAATACCCCATGTGCGGTCCAATTTCCCGGCGCAGGGAGTGGTACTCGCAGACGAGTGTAATGGGATTCGTTGCACGGAGTCCACTTACACTAGAATCGGCGAATTGAATCTGGAAATTAACGGTGTTGTCAACGAACAAAAGTGGAATTTGTGGCTGGAACACTTAGAGCAATGTAACTTAGGTACCGGTTTAGGCAAGCTGTGGTCTGTAGTTAAGTTTACCTCGAACCCCGGAAGACGGGACGACAAGACCTTAGTAACTTTTGGCGACGTAACTGTGAATGATCCGAAGAGGTGCGCCAAGTTGTTGAACGGCCAATTTATTGTGCATCTCGAGAGTGACAGGGCTGGGAAGAGATTTATTCGTCGTATCCGTGGTCTCCGAGCCAAAGAACAGCCAATACAGTTTACCGTGGAAGAAGTTACGAATGTCATCCGGGTAGACAAGTCATCCAAGGGCCCCGTTGAAGAATCTGGATTAACCTGAAGTCGAGTACCTTACAACTGTCCCCAACCTGTCTTTGAACACTTATATAGTACCCTATGTCTGGACGATAGGAAGGTGATCACGCTACTATAGCCTAGAAAGGACTCGAGTAAGAGGGAGTCGTACTGACCGATCTCCCTACTTTCAACAGTAGGCAAGACGCTTGAGGTTCTACTCCACCCGAGCCTCAAGGGAAAATTTCCTTTTGCCGAGCATTAGCATGGATGTCGAAGACTGCTTATTACAATAACTGCTTTGCATGGCATCAAAGCACACATTTGCTGTTGTTTCAATCAGCCCAGGCCATTCGAAGACACTCGAAGCTGTCAGCCATGCCAAACTATTTGAGGATATCGCCAACACATCCTCCAGCCAGGCCTGAAACGCTGGATCGCGAATTATCTGTGTGATCGCCACACAGAAAGAAAAAGATTCATGATATTAATGATTTTGTCATAGCATTTATGAAAAAATTTTTTAAATACGTCACAATGAAACTTTTCATAACATTTATGAAGCATGATTCCTAAATCTCAAATCAATGAAACATTTCATAACATCTATGAAAATCAAATTGCCTAGACCATTAACTTTATTTTTGTCGTTCATTCGTAGTTTACTCGAAAGAAACCGATTTATCGACCGCTAAATACGTTTTAATGAAGAAACGAATGAACATGAACATGGGAATGGAAATGAAAAAACGCTCACTGGTATTTTACTTGTCGAGTCAAATAGAACATTTATTTGTTTACAATTTTGATGTGTTTTATGGCTAGTATTTGCGAGTTTTTGGGTTAGTGGTTAAAGGATTAATAAGTGAACAAGTAAGGTAGGACAAAGGTCGGGAAGTGTCCCTTTGTAACATCGTATACATACGTTACAAGTGTGAGTTGGGTCATCATCATATGAACGATATATTTAAACCCGAGCCTATTTTTATATACTTCGATAGATGCGTAAAAGAATACATATGAAACTTCTTCCAAATCTGTGCAAAATTTTATTTACTAGCATCTTTCAAAAGGCTATGTATATATATGAGAGCTATATCTATATCTGAACCTATTTTCACCACAGCGTATACCAATCGCCTTTGGGCTAAAAAAAACGATAGTTGATAAATGTTGTGGTGGTGTTAACAAAACACGGGCGGTCGGGCAAGCAGTATGGAAAGAAAACAAGGAGAGACAGACATTCCAAAACCAAATTAGCAAAAGTTTTTGAGTAGATACATACACTGCATCACTTCTACGGTAGTGGTGCAGGGACAGTTCCTTAGAAAGTAAAATACGATTTGTACTTGGCACACAAATCATCATGGATAGACGGTCGAACAGACAGAAAGACGGACATGGCTAAATCGAATTAGAAAGTGATTCTGTGTCGATCGGTTGCGTATCGGTATTTCACGAATTTAATTGCGAAAAATTACCTCAAACAAGTAAGAACCTGTTAAGTTCGGCCGTGCCGAACTTTGAATACCCACCACCATAATTAAAAGAATTTTTTATGGGCTTCAGTCCTTTAATCGGAATATCGGTCTATATGGCAGTTATATCTAAATATAGTCCGATCTTTACCATATTTGTGTCAGATGACAAGGGGCTTAAAACAACTCACTGATTCATATTTCAGCGAAATCGGGTAGCATTTAAAGCTTTTATGGGCTTCAGAACCTTAATTTGCATATCGGTCTATATGGCAGTTATATCAAAATATAGTCCGTATTAAGGTCGGATGTCGGGAGGCTTAAAACAACTCACTGTTTCAAATGTCAGTGAAATCGGGTAATAAATGCAGCTTTTTAGGGTTCCAGACCCTTAATCGGCAGATCAGTCTATAGGGCAGCTATATCTTAATATAGTCCCATCTTAACCATATTAAGTCGGATGTCTGGAGGCTTTAAACAACTCACTGTTTAAAATTTCAGCAAAATCGGGTAATAAATGCAACTTTTACGGGCTCAGACCCTTAACCGGCAAATCAGTCTATATGGCAGTTATACAGACAGACACACAGACATCGTTAAGTTGTCTTAGAATTTTACGACGACCCGAAATATATATATTTTGTAGGATCGGAAATATAAATTTCCATGTGTTGCAAACGGAATGACCTCCTATCCTATAGTGGGTGTACACTGAAGGCGAAAATCTTCCACTCTATTTTGAAAATATGTCGAACTATGAACATTCCTACACCAGTTGTTAAATCCATCTACCGACTGCAAAACAAAAACAATAAGAACCAGAATTATTCCCCAGATGCTGTAATTATTGTCAAACTACTCTCTCCATACGACAAAAACTATTTTTTGAAAACCTTAAGCGAATTCAGAAGGAACACCAAATCAAACCTATCCTTGTCAATATTGGGGTTTCAATCGGAAACCAATTTTAATATGAAAGAAAACCTAACACATTCCAACTATCAGATCCTTCAAGCTGCAGTTCGATTGAGAAAACAAAATCAAGTATATTCGGCGTACACCTATCGCCGATTGGTCTATATCAAACACTTAATTAATGATAACCCAATTTGCATTGAACGCATCAATATGATGGATACTCTTTTTCGCTTTGCTGAAACTAGCAGAGAACAACATAACGCAAATATAACAATAATGATGAGAATCTTTTTAATTAAATTGTTCATGAAATTAAACCCTTTTAAACAATATTTTATTTATTTTTATTTATCTTTCAAACAAAATAACTTTGGCTTTCCATATATAAATTTAAAATCAAAGATTTTTACTGTCTACAATTACTTCAATGTATCTCAATATGTTGTTTCCTCTTAATGAAAGGGAAAATTCTAGAGACAATCTACACCTGATGGTCAGGGTTCTAGCGCGACAGAAGCCAGGGCTTACATTTTGCATACAAATGCTCAGAGCCTTAAAAACAAAATTGATGAGTTTCGCTATATATTTGAGAAATCCGGTGTTGACGTTATTGCGGTCCCTGAGACATGGTTTCAACCACATTATGGGAATAGACTGGTATCCGTAGATGGTTACAGGTTTTAAAGATCCGATCGGGATGGCAGAGGTGGTGGAGTTGCTATCTATATAAGACATGACATTGATTTCAGACCCATTGCTTCGTCTGGTTCAACAGACAAGGTTGAATGTATTTTTGCCGAATCGCACCATCCGAACAAAAGAGTGCAATATGATGACCTTGTGAGGTGACTTGAAAATATAAACCGTCATTATAATGATATTATAGTCACTGGTGACTTTAATAGTAATATGCTTTGACGGGGAGCACGCAATCAATAGGTTTGCATGTTGTTAATTCCAATACAGCCACATACTATATAACGAGAACTGAGACTCTTATTGACTTGTTCTTCGTATGTTACAAGACTGATGTGAAGTTATATGATCAATTATCAGCACCCCTATTTTCAAAACATGATTTACGTTTTTTGACTTATGGCGTTCCAATGGAAAATACAAGTATAACATATACGTACAGAGACTATAGAAATATTGATTATAACTCACTACTTTGTGAAATTGGCACCGTTGAGTGGCAGGAGCTTTATGACATGTCTTGCGTGGATGAACAGACTGCATTTCTTCAACGTAATGTGAGTCAGATATTCGACAAATGTGTTCCGATGAAGACCCGAACTGTTTTTTCGAATGGGAATCAGTGGTTTCATAATGATATTAAAGTATTGATATGTAAAAGAGATTTTGGGTACTCTCGATGGAAGCGTTTTAGAACACCTGAACTCTTTAATGATTACAAGCGTGCGAGGAATCAGACCACTTCTTGTATAAAGACGAAGAAAATAGCTTATTTTAGTCGTAAATTTCAAGAGGCATTGAAAACGAAAGATACTTGGGCACATATTAAGTCAATTGGAATAGGAAGTGATAAAGTATCAATTGATAGTTCATTTAAATTAGATTAATAGGAGTTTCTTAGACATATCCTGAGCCAAACGTACATTTCTACGACAGTGAATTTAGTAACGTAAACCATAGTAGTAACAACACCTCACCAGACCTAAGTTTTGATCTTGAGCGTTTTGAACAAAGCGATATCGTTAGCGCTGTAGAATCGATTAAGTCAACTGCCATTGGTTCTGATTGTATTGATGCAAGTTTTTTAAGGATAATTCTACCCTTTATTCTTCCGTATATGTGCCATCTTTTTAACAATATTATTTTAAGGTGTTGCTATCCATAGTCTTGGAAACGGGCAAGGATAGTCCCAATACCAAAGAATAACCAGGAATTTAGGCCAATAGCAATACTTCCATACGTCTCTAAGATATTTGAGACTCTAGTCAACCGGAAAATATCAGAATATATTGCGAATAATTCGCTGCTAACAGATTTTCAATCTGGTTTCCGGCCAAAGCACAGTTGCACTACTGCACTTTTGAAAGTAGTTGAAGATGTAAGTTGTACTTTTAAATCATTCGAAAGGTTTTGATTCAGTCGATCCCAATATACTTTGTCTTAAACTAAAACATTTATTTAAATTTTCTGAAAAAACAACGGATCTTATATATTCTTATCTTTCGAATAGAAGCCAATAGGTATGTGTTGATAGCCGGTGTTATAGTTATCTTCCAGTCTCAAGAGGTGTTCCACCGCGGTCTGTATTGGGCCCACTCCTTTTTTCCTTATATAGCAATGACCTTCCTGGACAGTTGCGCGACTGGGGTATTCATATGTATGCCGACGACGTACAGCTGTATATGAGCTCCTTGCCGGAGAGGCTGATCGATGGCGTACTTCGCCTTAATAATGACTTGGATAGGATAAACACATGGGCAAACGCCAACGGACTACTTTTAACCCCAACAAAGTCAAAGTGTCTTGTAATTGGTAGGAATCGGGTGACAATGCCGCCCAATCTTGATGTGGCAATTGCTGGAGCCCCAATTGAGATTGTCTCATCTGCAAGAAACCTTGGGTTGGAGTTTGATGATAGACTTTCAGGGAAGAATCATGTCAGTATGACAGTGGGTAGGACCTACGGCGTTTTACGAAACTTATATATGAGTCGACAGTATACCCCTTTGTCAATAAGAATGCTTTTGGCTAGGACATTTTTTCCGCCGAAACTATTATACTCTTGCGAGGTTTTATTACGGTTGTGATGTAACTCATAGGAATAAATTACACATGGCCTTTAACGATGTCGTTAGATACATTTTTGGTTTGCGTAGAAGAGACCGGGTATCTGACTTTGCCAGACAAGTATATGGTGTCTCATTTAACTCGTTCCTTAAGATACGCTTGTTGCAAATGATCCACAAGATAATTTATACCAATGAACCGTCATATCTGGCTTCTGTATTGCCTTTTCCCAACTTTACAAGAGTTGGGGTAAAAAACACAAAAAATAGCTCAAATTGCATTTCATGAATTCCCACAACAACTTTGTTTGTTTTTGGACAAAACATTTCGGATAAAATTGTTTTTGTGTTTTTTTCTTTTATGGCTGGTACTAAGTTCGTTTTCCACCGTTGAAAACCATTTTTTTCGGATTACATTTTTGAAACAATGATAAAATAACAATTGTATTAAAATTTTACCATAAGTAATGAAGGAATGTCCTGCTGAATCAAATCGGCAAGTTGTTTGCTTTAAAAACTATTATCCAAAAAAAGTCATCGTCGAAAAGTATACTATACATTTAGAGTTTCCATATGATATGATTTTGATCTTTTTAGCATGTTTGAACTTTTTCTGATTCACAGCTTAAAGGCTATTCGAATTAACATTTTAAACATAGTGGTCGCTATTTGATTGGATGAGTCAGTGACACCCATTCACTCGTATAGGTTTCACAAAAGTTACTGGTCTTGGCAGTTAATCTATGATAAAGTTTTCATAAAATTTATGAAAAAGTTTCACGACATTTATGAGCATTTTTCATAACATTTAAGAAAACATTTCTTAAAATGTATAATAATATTTATTATTATGAGTCCTTATTTCACTGTTTATGAAATGTTTTCATTATAAAAAGAAAACATAAGAAAAAATTTTCTAAAATGTATAATAATATTTATTATAATGAGTCCTTATTCCACTGTTTATGAAATGTTTTTATTATAATTATAAAAATAAATATAAATATAAAGAATACATTTTATAAATAATATGAATTCCACTAAAAAATAAAAGCAAAAGCTCCGATATTTAGTTAAATTTATTAAGATAAAATTAATTGAACATAAATCTGGGTACTGTGTTGTTGTTGTCACACTTGCGTGTGAAAAGGAGGTAGCGATTATTTACCAGTCACTGGGAAGGCTGCATAGTTCCGATAGATAAAACCGATGCGTTATTTTATTCGTATTCCACAGTTGAAAAAACATTGCTTCACGGTTACCTTTTTATGTAAATTTTACGCTTCAATTCCTCGTGCAGGCGATAGTCAGATGTGTTATTAGATAATGGAATTCCAATGAATTATCCTGTATTCTCAAGTTTATTTCATGTTGGAAAACTTTTTTTGACACAAAAAAGACTATATTAACCGCAGTACTTACTTTTTACACTTTTCACTCCACTGCAAAGTTAAAAACACTCTACTTAAAACCTTGAAGCTATTTTAAGATTTTACGTAGATTGAATGACGCAGAGATCTTACAGTGCATATTATCATATTGTGCATTGATTAGATTAAAATTTTTTTATTGAGAATTCTTCTTTTCCGATTACATTTGAATGCACTTATCGATTATGCTTAAATAAATTTAGAACTATTGTCGTTTTATTCTAATACACGATGAGGTAGTTATTAGCTGTCACGAACAGAGCAAAGAGTCTGTTAAAATAATAAATAAGATTTAAATCAATACAACAACTACAACTAAATAACGAGTGTTCTGTTAAAACATTATCCAACAAAGTAGAATGATATATATGATGAATGATATATAAATGAAAAAGTAAAATATGTAAATATCATATACCTAAAATAGAACAAACATACGTTTTACTTCTCTTTTGTCATTAAGTGACATGTTAAATAAATTGAGACAGGCTCCATGAGAGATGTTCTTGCATGTGGGTTGAATTTCATCAATTTGTGAAATGTTATGCCGAGGTATTTAGTTCTGGGAACAACAGGAATATTGATTCCATCAAGAGAAAGGTCCAGTTTCTTCATTTGGGATACCACATATTTTGGACACTTTCCAGAGGCGTTCCTGATACAAATTGCTTGGGACTTGCTGGCATTTATTTCAATTCTCCGTGTTTCGTAGCAATCATTAATTATTCTAAGATGCGCTGCAGCTTTTTCAAGAGCTATTTTAGCATATAAAATTGCCTCGGTCGCCTCGTGAGGAAAGTAGGAATGCATTAAATAGATGAGGGCATGCATCCTCAATATCCACAAAGAATTGACAAATTGTGAAAAAGTGGCCACTAATTTTACAATGAAAGGATGTCTTCAGTCCAATCTGTTTGTACAGTATTCCAAGATGGCAAACAGAGTCAAGTGCTTTTTCTATGTCGAGGGAAACCGTGTAGACTTGTTGTCGTCTACTGCAGCTCTCCAGATCCCGGACGAATTCCATTTGCTGACATGGGTGAGTGTAGCACTTGTTGTAGCTGGGGACTCATTCACATATTTGTGCCCAGGAAAATAGTGATGGTGTCCTCAGCAGCATCGTGTGTTACGTTCACCAGTGCCCAGGAATTGTTTAGCTCTTTAAATAAGTTACATTTGCTGGCATGGGGGAGTACAGCACATGATGTAGCTGTGGACTTCATCACATGCTTTGTGCCCACGAAAATATGGATGATATCCTCAGCACCATCTTCCAGGAATTTCTTGCCGCCTCTAAGATGCGTGTGCCAAAGAAAATTGTGGTTTCAAGAAATCGGCTGATATTGAAATGACGGCTGCCATCTGACGGAGTTGCCAACCATCATTCTTAAGAAATACACTGCACAAAATTGTTGTTGCCGTAGTAGTGTTTATAGAGGAGTTCATGCATCAAAACCACTTAAGAGAATTTAAATGAGGGGACAGCAAATAGAAGAGAATTAACGATTTGGGAAAATGAAAAGGACAGAAAATGATTACAGATGTCTTCGTAAAAAGAAACAAGTAAAAGCGTGCTAAGTTCGGCCGGGCCGAATCTTATATACCCTCCACCATGGAGCGCATTTGTCGAGTTCTTTTCCCAGCATCTCTTCTTAGGCAAAAAAGGATATAAGAAAAGATTTGCTCTGCTATTGGAGCGATATCAAGATATGATCCGGTTTGAACCATAATTAAATTATATGTTGGAGACCTGTATAAAATGTCAGCCAATTCGAATAGAATTGCGCCCTTAGGGGGCTCAAGAAGTAAAAAAGAGAGATCGATTTATATGGGAGCTGTATCGGGCTATAGACCGATTCAGACCATAATAAACAGGTATGTTGATGGTCATGAGAGGATCCGTCGTACAAATCGGATTATAATTGCGACCTCTAGAGGCTCAAGAAGTCAAGAGCTATATCATGTTATGGACCGATTTGAACCTTATTTGATGCAGTTGTTGAAAGTAAGAATAAAATACGTCATGCAAAATTTCAGCCAAATCGGATAGGAATTGCGCCCTCTAGAAGCTCAAGAAGTCAAGTCCGCAGATCTGTTTATATGACAGCTATATCAGGTTATGAACCGATTTGAATCATACTTAGCACAGTTGTTGGATATCATAACAAAACGCGTCGTGCAATCGGATAAGAATTGCGCACTCTAGAGGCTCAAGAAGTCAAGACCCAAAATCGGTTTATATGGCAGCTATATCAGGTTATCATCCGCTTTGAACCATACTTGGCACAGTTGTTGGATATCATAACAAAACACGTGGTGCAAAATTTCTTTCTAATCGGATAAGAATTGCGCACTCTAGAGGCTCAAGAAGTCAAGACCCAAGATCGGTTTATATGGCAGCTATATCAAAACATGGACCGATATGGCCCATTTACAATACCAACCGACCTACACTAATAAAAAGTATTTGTGCAAAATTTTAAGCGGCTAGCTTTACTCCTTCGGAAGTTAGCGTGCTTTCGACAGACAGACAAACGGACGGACGGACATGGCTAGATCGACATAAAATGTCGCGACGATCAAGAATATATATACTTTATGGGGTCTCAGACGAATATTTCGAGTAGTTACAAACAGAATGACGAAATTAGTATACCCCCATCCTATGGTGGAGGGTATAAAAAATGCAATGGCTTTAATAACTTTGAGTGGAAATTGGCCAATAGAAGGGGATCTTGGGAAAAATTCCATATTAAGTTTGCTTCAATTTGGCGCATTGAATTGAAAGTGGTAGATTTTAAAGTTTTTTTCTTCAAGAAAATCAAGAAATTGATACGGGTATATTTTTTTAATAGCAGTGCACCAAATTTTTAAGTTAAATACAGTTTTATTTATAGTTTGCCTAAGAGAAGAGTGTTTTTATGCTGGGATTTGATTTAATTGTTTAAATTTTGTTCATTTTGTTTCTTATCACATTAATAGAAGGTATATGTGCTGTTGAAAATTGCGTGGGGAAGAGCAGACAGTAAAAGTTATTTTAATTTTAGGCTGTGTGACGAATGGTAGTAAAGTTGTAGGGATAGTAAAAATATGACGTTAAGTGTTGTGAGTAATAGTTGAGTAGCCCATGGGCTGGCAAGGCGGATTTAACAATGTGGTCTCACGCGAACAGCTGTTAAAAGCCGGTCAGGTTTGACGGTATTAGGATGCCAGATATTTGACAGCACAGCAAATTTTGACGTCTAATTGAGCAAAGTCCAATGTCAGTAATTGTAAATACATTTGCGTTTTGGTAACCATCTTGCGTGCGGCATAACTTAACCGCCTACATTGTGAGCAAACGTCACTAAATTTAAGCGATTTATTTGGCATAAAATAAGTAAAATTATTTTTTATTATCATTGGCAACTTGATTCTAAAATGTTGCTATGTAACATTAATGGACAAAGGTACTGTTTTGTGTTTGTAGATTATGGAAATGATGGCGCAGCCGTTTAGTGTTTATTCTAAAACGGCGTCAATAGTTTGTTTACGTGGCATGAGTTTCGTTCATCACTTTAATGTAAACATCTCCATAATACAACGTTTGCATTTGGAATATTACTGCTAGCAGTAATGGAAAATATTTTTGAAAAATATTCATACGCAAATAATTACTATTTTCTAGTTTTTTTCCTGTATTATTCTGTGACGCGCACACCTTGTTTACTTTTGATTTTTGACAAACGTCAAAATTTGTCAGTGTTAGAAAAAATGGTCGATCGGCACAGCAAAATGAAATTTTTTTCTCACCAGTGTCTCACAACCCCCTACGCCATTTTTACATCTCACCATAGGAGATTGCTATCATTCGACAGACGCTCTTAATAGGAAAATCTTCCTGGACGTCAGGGGGCTTTTCATTTTCTAAGCAACTTGCTGAAAATATTTTCTTTGCCGGACGTTTTTGCTGCTTTGTGAACCACCAGCACGGCGGAAACAACTAACACCAGAAATAAAGCAAGGTATCCACAAACAAATGCACAACAAGGTAGGCAGTCTACTTTTCTTATATGAGACACGAAATTTTGAGTTGCGGGAACCAAGAGGAAATAACGATGTCAAGGAGTGACGATAAATCCTCCAACCGTAGTGTTCGTCGAATATCAACGTATCACACGGTTGAGGTGCTGCTCCATCTATTGAAGAAACTGATGGTTACTTTTTGCAAGCCAATCGGATTCCCTGCCCGGGTTGGCAAATCTACTATAAACCCTAAAAACAGGCACCAGACCATGAAGTTATATTTGTCCAGATATACGTTTCAAAGCACTAAGATTTGTGCACAACCACCAGTAAAGACACATTAGCTGTGTTCGGGAACTCGAAAATTTCTGCAAATTTGCACAAATTTTTACTGGAAGTCGTTCGCGTACTTTATTTGCTAGCAGAAGAGAGCGCGAGAGAACGAGCAAATTTTGACAGTTAGAAAATAGAGAACCTGCAAATTTCTACTGGGACTTTTTTTGCCAGCAGAAATTTGCAACTTTGAACAGATGTTTTCTAAAGGTCAGCTGAGTTATGAAAAACTGCCGTGACATGAAAATACAAAAGCTAACGGCAAAATGGATCAAAAAGGCAGAGGTAAGTAAGAAATATCAATATTGTTTGTTGGTAATTATTATATTTGTTTCATTTCAGTCATGGTGTTCAGGTACAGAAAACTCGCCAAACGGAGTTGTAATTTTACTTCAAGTCAGATGTTCTACATTAGAAGGTATGTGCAAAATTTGCAAAATTATTTGGAAAATCTTCAAAAAGACACCAAGAAAAGAGCAATGATCGGTTTCTAAAGTGTTTTGTTTGAATCATCCTCATCAGAGAGCTAAGATGACGCCAACACCGTTCCTTTGAATTTGTTAAGGAGGGAAGATGCTGCCATGGTATTTATTTGGTCTGGCTGGGCAGTTCGACGTTGCGCCCGTTGGGATTGGAAAAAATTAGTTCAAATTAGTCTGCCAGTTGTGAACGCATACAGCTTTATTCAATGATAACACAGTATCCGTAGCCGTCACATGACCAAATAGAAAGCTCCCTTAGCCTCACATCAGTGGTCGCAGCAATTTGTTTAGCCACAATATCCAGAAGCATTAGGTTCCTTTGTCAGCACACCAAGTGCTGCCGACAAGGGACTTGAGAACGTCGTTTCTACTTTTGTGTACGGTAATGGAATAAAAAGCATTTATAGTCCTTTGCAGCCTTTGAAATGCATGCTGGTGCTCGACGAATGGAAATTATCCAACGGGAGGATCGGAAGGAGTAATCCCTTCCGATCCTCCCGTTGAAGATAGAAGATAGAGCGGTCTGTACGACTTCCCATTGCTCGTGTCCTTTTCAGGTTTCAGAAGTGGGATCACACTGCCCATCTTCCAAACATCCGGTACTAAAATAGTGTTCAGACAGGCTAAGAACGGCTGTAGGGCACTCATCTCCAGGCCGATCCAGATTCTTCAGCATCAGTGTAGAGATTCTGTCTGGGACCAGCGGCTTGCGCGACTTGGTGCCGCGGATGACAATCGGAGCTTCGTGCACTTTATATTGTGATGGCTGTCCAGCGACCAACCAAAACAAAGATGAGCTGTTTTTCTGCAAATTTTCACTGGAAGTCGTTCGCGTGCTTTTGTTTGCAAATTTTTATTGGAAAAGAACGCGAACAGACCTATTATCTGCTGGACGAAAATCGTTACAGGTGTTAGTGACCGTTGTTAGGCCCACCGCAGGATGCACTTATTTTTGTTTGATTTTGCTGTTAATCTAAATGTCTAAGGCTTGATAACACAGCTGTGATTTTTTTCTAAAATCTTAAAAGATGTTCTATTTGATCCGATATTCTACACATAAGCAACAAAACAGTGTTATCATAATGATGAAAATACAAATATAAAGCACATTTGAAAAAGCTAAGTTGTAAAACAAAGTTTATTTCTAAAACCATTTTAAAATGTCATTTTACGGCATTTGCCACATTGAGGGTAGATTTTTGTTGTTGTGCTTATGACGTTAACTCTTTATTGTACCATGGGCCCACCTAATTTATAAAGAGAACCTTAAAAACTTGTATTCATTTATATTTAATAATTTATTATTGTTATGTATCTCTCTCATATATCTCTTTTTATTTATTTCACATTGAGTTTTGAATTTGCAAGTTTTTATTTCAAGTTGTTTTTTTTTGCAACGAAACTATAAAGATAAAAGATAAAATTATAGGAGATAAGGTTTGTGAAACGATTTTATTAAATTACTACTAAATTTTATAATTTCAATAAGAAATTGTCAGATATTAAAAAAAGTGCTGCCCAAAAATCCCAATAATAACCAGTATTCAATGCAAACGCAGTGTTGCATTTGAATTTGGAAGATTTGCTGCAAATCTCCTCAAATAAGTAAATTTGCTCACATTGAAAATGTATGGGAAAACTAGATGCAAAACACGAGATTTCCGAAATCTCGTCGCAAATCTAGATTTGTTCCAAGTGGAAACATGGTTTTAGGCTTTTCGAAAATATTATTTTAAATCAATAAAAATGATTTTATGGTGAATGGTTGCAAAGAAATAATATTGTGCTAAATTGTTATTTAAGTGGGGGGTGTCTACGTGATGTAAATGTAGTGGCTTGAGCGGGTTTCAGGGGTCATGTTTGAAAGAGAGGATACTTGTTTGAAAGAGAAGGCATGTTTGAAAGAGAGGACAGGGCAACTGGTGGTTTCCATCTACCTCCCACTAAGGAAGAAATCTGTGCTTGCGTGTAAGTGTTGTTTTGGTTGTTAGAACATTTTTTTAATTTATTGATGCGACCCCAGAGCAAAAGATGATGGGATGGGACCTCCCATGTAGAGGCGACAAAGGCTAGCCGGTGCCCAAATCGTTTTGGGTCGCAAATAGAGCCTCGTAACAAATTGATGGTGATATCATTATGGAATTTTAGTAAAGCATACTGTGTGGAATGTGATTTTCTGAACCCAAACTGGGTTGCGGCAATGGTTCAATAATGTAGCTGCTCTCAATTTTTTCCTTTAGCACATGCTCAAATATTGTCGCTATGTTTGACAAGAAGGAGACAGGACTATAATCTACCGTAGTATCACAACAAGGTTTCTTCTTTATAGGGATACTTTTTGCTATTTTCCATTCGGGCGGGAAATATCCATTGTTAATACATTGGTTGCAGATAAATGAAAGAAGCTTTAGCGTTGAATCCGGAAACCTTTTTAATATAAAAGTGGTGATTCCTTCTATACCACTTGATTTCTTACTATTTATATTTCCAATAATATTTTTAACTTTTCTAGGATCAGTAAAGTGAAAATCATCCTGATTTTGTAAAGCATTAAATTCGTCATCAAAGGTGTAAATATGGCAGGGTATGTAATATTATGAATTGTTGTAATGTAAAACATGCATATAGGTATGCGTGTGTGTGTGTTTCTCCTTCTCTCTTTTGCAACAACGAAAGCATGTGAGCAGAAGTAGACAACAAACAAACAAACGAGAAATATTGACAAAATTCTGAGCCCAAGTATACATTTGTTTTGTGTCATTTTAGTACTGGATATGACATTTGCTGTGTTCTATTTAGTACTGGATATGCAAGCCATGAAGTACTTAAATAAAACACAACAAATGTATTCAGTGCAAGACTAGTTTTTTGACGTGAGTTGGCAACGCCGTTGGCCAAGCTGTCAAAACTATTGTTTACTTATTTGCCATTTCATTTTACGGCATTTGCCACATTGAGGGTAGATTTTTGTTTTGTTTGTTTGTTTGTTTGTTTGTTTATTGATACCAGACATCACAAGATAAAAATCTTATAAGTGACGATGCCGGTTTAAGGAATGGATTACATCGAATATGTGTTAAGAAAAATATAAATAAAAAAGTAATTATATTATAAAATTTATCATAAGAGAATTTTTTAGGAATTATACTTTAAATATAGTGTTTGAAAATTGTTTTCTTGAAAAGAGTAGCATTACTTATGGTTTGGATGTTGGATGGCAAATTGTTCCAAAGACGAATACTGTTGATTAAAAATTGTTTTTCAGAGTTTGAGGTTCGGAAGCGTGGTAGAATGATTTTTAGTCCTCTGCCAGATCGAGCAAAATGGAGATGATCATAAAGATATTTTGGCTGCTTAAGATAGATTATTTTTTGCAGTAAAATAACGCATTTCGCTTTGAGGAGGTTTTCGAAACTAATGTCGAATATTTTGTGGGCGAATTGAGAAATTCGGTCTCTCCTTTTCTTATTAAATATGTAGCGAGCAATGTTATTGTAGCTTACTTTTAGTTTGTTGAAGTCTCTCGAATCACAATTTGCGAAAATTTCACATCCATAAAGTAGAGTAGGTATAAGGTAAGATTTCGCTAAAAGCATACGTACTTGAAAAGGTGTAGAAGTCCGCACAGACCACAAACTTCGCAGCATTCCTTGAACTTTACCAACAGCTTTGTTTATATGATTAGTCCAAGTCAGTTTGGAATTGAATATTACACCAAGGTTGCAGGATGTATCAACAGTTTCTATTACCGAGTTGTTCAAAGTAGCTCTTACAGGAGGAATCTGGGTGGTTGATCGTTTTAAAATTTTCATCAGTTTAGTTTTTGACGGATTTAGACAGAGACTATTTTTACTCGCCCAGTTCTGGATTTCATTCAGATCGCAATTAATATTATTTATACATGATTTGTTGTTGTGCTTATGACGTTAACTCTTTATTGTACCATGGGCCCACCTAATTTATAAAGAGAACCTTAAAAACTTGTATTCATTTATATTTAATAATTTATTATTGTTATGTATCTCTCTCATATATCTCTTTTTATTTATTTCACATTGAGTTTTGAATTTGCAAGTTTTTATTTCAAGTTGTTTTTTTTTTGCAACGAAACTATAAAGATAAAAGATAAAATTATAGGAGATAAGGTTTGTGAAACGATTTTATTAAATTACTACTAAATTTTATAATTTCAATAAGAAATTGTCAGATATTAAAAAAAGTGCTGCCCAAAAATCCCAATAATAACCAGTATTCAATGCAAACGCAGTGTTGCATTTGAATTTGGAAGATTTGCTGCAAATCTCCTCAAATAAGTAAATTTGCTCACATTGAAAATGTATGGGAAAACTAGATGCAAAACACGAGATTTCCGAAATCTCGTCGCAAATCTAGATTTGTTCCAAGTGGAAACATGGTTTTAGGCTTTTCGAAAATATTATTTTAAATCAATAAAAATGATTTTATGGTGAATGGTTGCAAAGAAATAATATTGTGCTAAATTGTTATTTAAGTGGGGGGTGTCTACGTGATGTAAATGTAGTGGCTTGAGCGGGTTTCAGGGGTCATGTTTGAAAGAGAGGATACTTGTTTGAAAGAGAAGGCATGTTTGAAAGAGAGGACAGGGCAACTGGTGGTTTCCATCTACCTCCCACTAAGGAAGAAATCTGTGCTTGCGTGTAAGTGTTGTTTTGGTTGTTAGAACATTTTTTTAATTTATTGATGCGACCCCAGAGCAAAAGATGATGGGATGGGACCTCCCATGTAGAGGCGACAAAGGCTAGCCGGTGCCCAAATCGTTTTGGGTCGCAAATAGAGCCTCGTAACAAATTGATGGTGATATCATTATGGAATTTTAGTAAAGCATACTGTGTGGAATGTGATTTTCTGAACCCAAACTGGGTTGCGGCAATGGTTCAATAATGTAGCTGCTCTCAATTTTTTCCTTTAGCACATGCTCAAATATTGTCGCTATGTTTGACAAGAAGGAGACAGGACTATAATCTACCGTAGTATCACAACAAGGTTTCTTCTTTATAGGGATACTTTTTGCTATTTTCCATTCGGGCGGGAAATATCTATTGTTAATACATTGGTTGCAGATAAATGAAAGAAGCTTTAGCGTTGAATCCGGAAACCTTTTTAATATAAAAGTGGTGATTCCTTCTATACCACTTGATTTCTTACTATTTATATTTCCAATAATATTTTTAACTTTTCTAGGATCAGTAAAGTGAAAATCATCCTGATTTTGTAAAGCATTAAATTCGTCATCAAAGGTGTAAATATGGCAGGGTATGTAATATTATGAATTGTTGTAATGTAAAACATGCATATAGGTATGCGTGTGTGTGTGTTTCTCCTTCTCTCTTTTGCAACAACGAAAGCATGTGAGCAGAAGTAGACAACAAACAAACAAACGAGAAATATTGACAAAATTCTGAGCCCAAGTATACATTTGTTTTGTGTCATTTTAGTACTGGATATGACATTTGCTGTGTTCTATTTAGTACTGGATATGCAAGCCATGAAGTACTTAAATAAAACACAACAAATGTATTCAGTGCAAGACTAGTTTTTTGACGTGAGTTGGCAACGCCGTTGGCCAAGCTGTCAAAACTATTGTTTACTTATTTGCCGAGAGGTGAAACATAAATATGTGGCTATAACAACGACATCAATCTTCAGAAAGGTAAGCCCAAATTTCTTTGTATTTTCATAAAGGGGAGTTATTTAGGAAGAATTTAAAATGCAAAATGGACCATTTTTATATCGAAACCACATATAGGGGAGTTATAAGAAAAATTTAAAATGCAAAACTGCTTCATTTTCATATCAAAACCACCCCACTATCTTAAAGCACATATGGCTTATTGCGAAATTTTACACATTCCCGTTTACTTTCTACTTTTTAATAATTGAATTAAAGCCTGAAATGGTCTATATTACCTAGACTACTTGCAACTAGTGTTACCCTGAAGTTAAAAACCGAAGATGTTCTACATCACATTTTATTGCAAACAAACAAACTTTTATTCTTTATCAATTTCTCTATAAAACCCCGAAAGAAACACAAAATATTTCTATTCTATCCAATTTTATGTATCCGGCATTATCGAAGATAATTTTTTTAAAATTGAATTAAACATGAAAACAGTCCATCTCCACCGAATCGGACTCTATCGATTCTTAATTCCATCTAGATTTCGCGAAATTAGGTGAAAAAATTTCTATATGTGAAATGTACGCTTATATGAGAGCTAACACAAAATATTGTTCAATTCGTCCGTGGATGGGACTATACTTTTACCATGTCGAGAAAATGTCGCTTGCTAAATTATAGACAAATATTTCTATGCAGCTTTTTTTTTCTCTGTGCAGCCAAAGCGGATTTAAAAAGGTGGTCTTACGCAAACAGTTTTTAACAGCCGGTTATGTTTGATGGTATTAAGATGACAAATTTTTGTTTGCATTCTCTATGTAGTTATATTCTTCCTCACATATTCTCTGCTCATGTACGAACACGTATACACACACAAATTTCTTTGTGTGTGTTGGCATAACGTCGACCAGCTTGATGGCGGATTGCACTATATGATTTGTGGTTGTTGTACAAATGAGTCAAACTTTAATTGCTTCGCCATGCTATGCAGCTTTCTTTTCGACCATTCGACTTCAAAATCGGTTATTCGATTTTTAAGTCATTGAAAGTCGACTTTGACTTTTTTCACAAAAAATCACCTGCGTGAAGTTACCAACTATTGGGTTGCCCAAAAAGTAATTGCGGATTTTTCATATAGTCGGCGTTGACAAATTTTTTTACAGCTTGTGACTCTGTAATTGCATTCTTTCTTCTGTCAGTTATCAGCTGTTACTTTTGGCTTGCTTTAGAAAAAAAGTGTAAAAAAAGTATATTTGATTAAAGTTCATTCTAAGTTTTATTAAAAATGCATTTAATTTCTTTTAAAAAAACCGCAATTACTTTTTGGGCAACCCAATATAACTTGCAACATGGCAGTAATACAGGGTGACAATAACACAAAAAATTCAGCATGTACGGAAATTATCAACCAATTTTCTGGAGAACGTAAAATTAAAGGGGAGATCAATACCTTTCATTTGGTATACCACACTTACCCCAGAACTGGTTTTCGTAGAAAAACCTTCCAGATTTCTGTTTCGAGACTGGGGGGCAGGATACTTCGAATACCAACTCAGAGGTGAGATCAACACCATTAATTCGTATACCTTACATATCCCAGAACTGTTTTTCGTTTAACAATCCTTCCAGATTTCTATTCTGAAACAGGAGGGCAGGGCACTGAATACAGTCTGGAACCCACAAATGGACTTCTTTCAAAAAGGTGCACACACCAACTCAAAGGGCAGATCAATACCTTTAATTTGGTATACCACACTTAACCCAGAACTGTTCGTAAACCAATCCTTCCAGATTTCTATTATGAAACTGGAGGGCGAGACACAATCTAATCACTGATTTTGACAGATGGTTAGGTTAGGTTGAAAAGAGGGTGCAGATATTAATCCGCCCCATGCCACTATGGACATACATCCAAACCAGTAATCGGCTTGTTGTGCGCTCTAAAGGCAAGAAAGTAACCTCTAAAAAGAAAATTTGAAGTTAGGAATTTCGTGCAACTTACAAAATTATTAATTGTTTTCAATACCACTCTCCTAAGTTGGTTTCTGTCTGGTATTGTGTCCCCACCTAGGTGCGGTAACTGTTAGAGGCGAAAGCTGGGCAATGGCAAAGGAAAAGCTCCAACGTCTCATCTTCTTCCCCGCATGCCCTATACATGCTATCACTTTCCGCACCGATATTACATGAGTGAGCTCATAGTCCTATGTGTCCCGTTATTGTATCAATAGCTATACTGACCTCCTGTTTACTTCCTTTCAGTAATAGCTTCGTCTTCTCACGATCTGGATCCCCCATAGGATTTTCGCCGTCCTACCGGCCATTTCGATTTTGACAGATAGTGCATTCAATATTTTGTTGTTAGGCAACTGCTACAACCTGTAAATAAATACATCATGGTCTACACCATAGACTCTTACATTACATAGATGTCTCATCCGGCTGTTAAACATCTTCAGTTGCAACGGTTTGAAATTATCTATGAAATTTAGGAGAATTTCAACGAGTATAATCAAAACAGAGTGATTCAAAACTTGTTGTTAAAGAAGAAAAAGATGATTTAGCCACAATTAATCCAATTTTGTATTGTTTTGCCTATGAATTATCAATTATTTTTATAAAGCATGTTTACGCTTTCCTGTTAATATTTTTTTGTTAATTTACTTGTGTTTTTGAAAGTTTTCGTTTTTTTTTTTTCATTTCCTTCTTCTCACTTCTCTAAAAAAAGAAGCAAATGAAAACATTACATTTCTAATCGTTGCAACTCAAAGTCATTTTTCGAAGAGAACGATAAGGCATCTGGTTGATATTTGTTTGTGTTCTGACAAAGAAAAGGGTACGTCGGATTTCGCATTTACGCATTATAAAAAATTCTGACGAAGAAAACGCGAACACATTCTGTAGAAGCGGTACCATGGTACAAGAACTTAGATTGTAGGGTCATTTGCCCAGCAACAACATATTTCTGTGCAACCCTGTTGGATTGTTTACATAATGACAAATGCTGGCTGGGCAGCAGTATGTCTGCCCATGTTAGAAGAAAAAAGTTTTTATTAATTTTCCCAGAGAAATTCATAGGTTATTGTTTTGTTCACCCACCGATGAGAGCCAAATTCTATGTGGAATGCAAAATATATACCAGAATTTCCTTTCATAAACGAGACACCACATCAAGAAATTGAAACCGAATCAATTATGGAAAAAATAAAATACGCATGTGATAACTGTAATAGTGAAGTATCAAATCTTCCAAGCAAATGATTTATTATTGCCACAGAAACAACCACATAACCGTAAAACGACCATGCATTTTTCATTTTTTAAAATTTTCGAAACTTTGTTAATTTGCAAAACCCAAACTTGAATAAAAAAATACGACCAACCCTCAGTATTTTGTTTTCATGTAAAAACACACATACACCTGAAAGCACACACATCAATGCCTGACATTAGGAAATTCGTCAAATTAAAAAAAAGTTGTACTCAGCTGTTCGTATGCCCATTCAAATTCTTTGACTATGAGTGGTACTGAGTTCTATAAGCAAAATAGCAGCGACATTCGCTGCGCCAATACAAATTTCGCCTCAATTAATTGCCGATGCAATTAAATGCTCACGAAATTGGCACCAATCAACTCTGTTTCAATGATGTTGTCTTAGTTGTGTGTTGTTGTTTAACTTTTGTTTGTGTTCTGATAAACAATGAGTTCACAATAATTTAATAAGCATTTTCGCTGCGAATGAAGTCAGGACTAGGCTCGTTATATTTTTGCGATATTAATATTGGCGCAGCGACTGTCTTACTCATAGAATCCAATTCCACTTTTACCAAGGTGGATTAAAACATGTGGTCTCACGCGAACAGCCGGCCAGTTTGACGGCATTAAGATGTCAGTCCTGTGTTTGCATTCACAGCAAACCAACACTCTTTTGCACGTTCTCTTTTGAAATGACATCTTGATAACGAAATGGCGGAATGCATCATATGATTTGTGGTTGTTGTAGTTGTACAAATGAGACCACTATTAATTGATTCGGCATGCACTTTTAATAGAGCTGGCAAACTATCGACAATCGCACCATTCGATATTTTAATAAATATATTTAATAAACATTTTAATAAATACCGATAGCATCGTTACTATCGTTAATTTCCCATTATCTAAAGTTCAAACTAAAATTAGAACAAAAAATCAGGAGATCGATTAATATAGTAGCAATTCCAAAGCACAGACCCAAGGCGGATTTAAAAAAGTGGTCTTACGTGAACGGCTGTTAGCCTCCGGCCAGGTTTGGCGGTATTTAGATGTCAGATTTTTGTTTACATTCTTTTTGTTGTCATCTTCTTTTTCGCATATTCTCTGCTCATGTACACACATGTATATACACACGCACACAAATTTCTGTTGGTAAAACGTCGATCAGCTTGATGGCAAGATGGCGAATTGCGACATATGATTTGTGATTGTTGTATAAATGAGACTACCTTTAATTGTTTCGCCGTAGCACAGGCCGAATAAAACCAAATACCTATAATAAATTCAGCTGGAAATCATGAGTAAAATCATTGTACAAATTTTTAGCCCAATCGTATGAAAATTGCCCCCTATGGGTTGGTATTCTAGTCTGCTTTCGGAATAGTCGCGCAAATTTTTAATTGTTCCGCGAGCGGAATTTGACAGTTATGTGTTGTTTTTATTTTCATACCAAAAGACGTTATTTATGTGTTGTTTTTATTTTCATACCAAAAGACGTTATTTATCTGCACTTACGATTTTATTATATTTTTTTTCACAAGTAAATAAAATAACAAGAAGATAAAGCGAAACATTAAAACGAAAATAATGCCGACAATGATGTCAGAAGTTTCCACTAAAATTTCTTTTTGCCATTTTCCACACTATAAACACCTATTTTCCTCCAGCGTTTCGTCGACGTTTTTTTTATGGAGTGTGACAGCATTCCGCCTGAAAAGCCGAACAGAATACTTAGCTTATGGGCACAATGTATCTTAAAGGGAACATTCAGTGTCAAATCGCTGATTTTTGTTTAATTTTGCGATTTTATTTTGGCGATAGTTTCAATAGGAAATATATCAATCTATATTCATACAAAATATAAATATACAATATGTTTTAACAGTAGTTCGGGCGAATAGTCGAACTCAGTACTAGGCTTTAAACATATAGTCTCAAGTCGCTTCGTCTAGAATTTATATACGTTCAATGCAATACGAGGATTTATCGTACAAACAATCGATCGCAACAAACAACCTTTTGTTATCAGTCTTTATTGCACATCGACATCTCAATTTCGCCCGTTGTCACTACTGTGTTGAATTTTCCCTGGTTTGGTTAGTCCATTAAATTGCTAAACTATTAGAAAAGTAAGTGTGTTAAAATAGCTGCAAAATACTGTACATAAATAATTTTATTTGTTTTAGTCATGCAAGGTCTAGGTCTCCAAAGTATCAAGAAAAACCCAGCTGTAAGTGACGACGTTTACCGAATGCATTACTGTTGCGTAATATAAAATAATACAATTTTCTTTAGCTTATACCACTCTATGTTTGTGTTGGAGCTGGAGCTCTCGGCGCAGTTTACTACATGTTCCGTTTGGCTACTAGAAACCCAGATGTAACGTGGAACCGTTCATCTAATCCCGAACCTTGGCAGGAATATAAAAATAAACAATACAAGGTTGGTAATGGAGACGGATTTTAGGATTAATTATTTATTTTATTTTTTTCTATAGTTTTATTCGCCAATCAGGGATTACAGTAAAACTAAGTCTCCAGCTCCAGACTATGAGAACTAGAAGTCATAATGCAGTGTTATCCTATAATTCTGATTAATATTTCATGGAAATAAATGTGATTTCAAACTAAACATTTCAATCTGTTACATAAAGTTTTATGTATTTAGTTTTACATCCTGCTTGGTTGTTTTACCCGATGCATTTCAAATCCTTGTTCACTGATGAACTCGGGAGCGTCCCGAATAAAACACGTATATCTATTACTAAGTATTTTAACGGACTTGAATAATGGAAACACGTCTTGAGGGGTAAATAGTGTATTATAAATCACTTCACAAATGAGAATGAAAAAAAAAAAAAAATAATCCTCCGCAATCGGGTCAATGTACCGCAACGACCTTCCTTACCAAGGTAGCTTGCCCTCCAGATGCCATTATCTGACGTCGGAGAATTTCAGGCAAACATCAAAAGCAGGTCGTAGATGGACCTCCACGAAGAGTTGCCAGAAGTCGAGCCGTCCCACAAACTGAAGGAAGGCGCGAAGGCTGCCTTTCTAAATATTGAGGGGCATTTAGCAACGAGGAGGTGGATCGACATTCACCGCTCTGAACGGCACGGTGGTCATCCCGAGTTTCTCCCGGTGGATGGACTGTATGCTTCGCAACAGGATTATCAACGCGGACTTCAGTGATAGTGTGGTCAGAAGGCGGGTGATAAGATGAATGCCTCAGGGAGGGGTGTTCTAACCGATTCTCTGGAACCTAGTGGTAAATAAATTCCTGATGGATCCCAACAAGCTGAGGGAATCTAACATGCTGAAGACAGAATCCGGAGGAGGCTTTTATACCACCTGATATCGAGACCAATTCGAAAAATGATTTTGGGATTCGCATTCTCGGTAGGGTGGAGTGGGTACCGATTACTGTGTTTGAGGAGAATTACACCTCGGTCTTTATATATGGCTCGAAGATGGAGACAGGGACTGTATTGGCGCTACGCTCCAACACACACAACATTGGTAAGAAATTCTGGGAAGGAATTTGCAGTCTTCGCAATCAGGCAATCCATCAAAGCCGTGGATTCTAGAACAGTGAGATCGAAGTGCATAGCGGAGTATGTGGAATGCCTGAATATACTCCGGTTTCATTACACAGTGCCAGCATGGATAAGCAGATACGATGGTGGCGAATTAGAAATTTCCCCTTTCTCTTCTATTTTGTATGTATATTATCACATATTTCCCACTTTTGACTTTCCTTATCACCATATGTCAGACCGGCCACCGAGTGATCTCACATTTTCATGGTAGTCTGGCCATTCAACCTAAAATATTAACAATAATAAAAAATTGCACAGGGAAATCATATAATAGGAGAATAGCAGTTTTCTAAATATAAAATTTTTAGTTTTGAAATTTGGTCAAACTTCAAATTTTATCAGCTGACACGAAAATGGAACGGAACTCACGCGGGAGAGTGCGTGAGAGCATACTAAATTTTGAGAGTTTAGTAATTGAGAGCTTGCAAATTTCTGATTTTTTCCCAGGTAATATTTACAGCATTGTAAAGTTGTTTTATGAAAATCAGTTTTTACATTCAAATAAATAGCATAAGAGAATGAAGGCTATTCTTACTCTCCTGCAAATTTTTGTTGGAAAAGAACGCGATCTGACCTAATGATGAAAATACAAAAAAAGGGTGTGTTCCGATTGATAAAGTTTATGGGGTTGTACAAATATAACGCTAGTGTGGTGAATAATAGGGCTGTTCGCGTATTTTTCCAGTAAAAATTTGCAGGAGAGTAAGAGCCATTTTACTCCCTTTGAAAAATTTGCAAAAGTACGCGAACGACTCCCAGTGAAAATTTGCAGAACAGCTGATTTTTGTTTAGGTTCGTTTTTATTTGCTTGCTTAAGAAAACATTTGTTTGAAAATAAAAAACACTTTGCATTTAGAATTCGTCTGAAGCGGACGCTTCGGGATTCGATGCTTAGTCATCGTTATACACAGTACAGTTATAACTGTACATTGGTTTTAATTCTGTATTTTTAATACACGTGTTTTAATTTACAGTTGGTGGGGACTCCAACTTCGGAAGTACAACCTGGCATATAGAGTCGTACTCTGCCATTTCGATTAAAGTCCAAAAAAAAAAAAAAAAAGAAAATAAAAAATGCTGGCGACATTTGTGAAGTATTTTCCTTACATGACCCACTCGTCGTCTCCGTGACGCTGGAAAGCCATCACAATTTACCGTGCACGAAGTTACGAACGCCATCCGTGGTGCCAAGTCATCCCAGGCGTTGGGCCCCGACGGAATCTACACTTATGCTCTGGATCTGCCTCGAGTCGAGTACCTTAGGTTAGGTTGAAAAGAGGGTGCAGGTATTAATCCGCCCCATGCCACTATGGACATACACCTAAGCCAGTAATCGGCTTGTTGTGCACTCTAAAAACTATAAAGTATTGTAACATTTAAAAAGAAAATTTTAAGTTAGGAATTCCGTGCTACTTACAAAATCCTTAATTGTTTTCAATACCACTCCCCTAAGTTGGTTCATGTCTGATATTGTGTCTCCACCTAATTACCGGTATCTGTTGTACGCGAAAGCCGGGCAATGGCAAAGGAAATGCTCCAACGTCTCATCATCTTCCCCGCATGCCCTACCCATGCTTTCACTCGCCGCACCGATTTTACATAAGTGAGCTCGTAGTCCTATGTGTCCCGTTATGATACCAATAGCTATTCTGACCTCCTTCTTGATTCCTTTCAGTAATAGCCTCGTCTTCCCACGATCTGGATCCCCCCATAGGATTTTCGCTGTTCCACAATGTTGCATGCGCATTCGTCGCCCACTATCTTAACTCGGAATGCGTCGACCAGAAAGGCTTCGGTTATCCAAGTTTATTGACGGCAGTCCTCTGGCCTTCACCGCCAAATCGTCTGCCCTTTCATTTCGCCATACTCAGTTATGGTCCATTCCATTCTCCCATCGCCTTAAGTCTCAAAGCCGCAGTGGCTGCCTCACACTTAATCTGTATGTTAATGGGTCGGAGTCATCCGTGGCTCTACACTTATGCTCTGGATCTGCCTCGAGTCTAGTACCTTACAACTGTCCTCAGCCTGTCTGAACACTATTATAGTATCCGAAGTTTGGAAGATGGGCAGTGTGATCCCGCTACCAAAACCTGGAAAGGACACGAGCAAGGGGAAGTCGTACAGACCGATCTCCCATCTCTGATCAGTAGCAAAGACGCATGAGGGGCTACTTTTCCCAATGGTCACGTTGGACAATTTCTATTCGCCGAGCATCAGCATGCATTTCAAAGTCTGCATAGGACTACAACTGCTTTAAATGCCATCTCCATACATAAATGTAGAAACAACTTTCTCAAGTCCCTTGTCGGCAGCACATGGTGTGCTGACAAAGGAACCTTGGACTAACCACCTGATGCTTCTGGATATTCTGGCTAGACAAATTGCTGCGAATACTGACGTGAAGCTAAGGGAGCTTTCTATTTGGTCATGTTGTGGCTACGGACACTATGTTATTTATTTTTTCCATTTCGTACTACAAAGCCAAACAAGGCCAATTAAATACAGTACAATAATAACAAAATAATAATGCTGAATTTCAAGAATCTCACTGTGCGTCACTTTTTTAACTTCCCAGTCAGACATACTCAATCCCATGGCAGCATCTTGCCTCCTTTACAAATTCAAAGAAACGTTGTTGGTTTCGTCATAGCTCTCCGATGAGGATGATTCCATCAAAACACTTAAAAGGCCGATTATTGCTGTTTTCTTGTTTTAACTTTTTAAGATTTTCCAAATACTCCGCAAATTTTGTACTTACCTTCTAATGTAGAACAAGCGACTTGAGGTAAAATTACAACTTCATTTGGCGAGTTTTCTGTACCTGAACACTGGCTGCTGCCTCGAAAATTAAACAAATTCGATAATTAACAATAAACAAACGGAGCGAGACTGCTACACACGCTCCGATGGAGAAAATTAGCAAGGGCAAAATTCATATTGCCTTAATTCAAGAGCCATGGACGACCCGGAACAAAGTTTCTGGACTGAACCATATCAACTACCCATTATTCTGCGTTATTTGTCATAAAAATTCAAATTATATATTTTCCCCAGAGTTGTCAACGTCGGATGCAACAGTGGCATCACTTTATCTGCCTCGACTCTCCGAAACCGCCACCCACGTCGGAGCTGCAACGGCTGGTGAGGAAAGCAAAACAGGCAGGAAACGAGGAACTAGTAAGATGCAATGCGAACTCTCACCACATTTCGTGGGATAGTACCAACACTAATAAGCAGGGCCAAGCCCTGGCTGAGTTCTTGAATACTAACGGCATAATAACACTCAATATTGGTAACACCGCCACCTGTGTTAATAGGATTAGGGAGGAGGTATTAGATCGTGAGGCTCAGGATTGGAGGGTCTCCATGGAACACTCTTTCTCTGACCATCGCTTCATTAGGTTTAGAATAACACGGCCAGCACCGAATCCGATAAGCTTCCGGAATAAGTTGAAAACCAACTGAACAAAATTCGGAAGGCTACTCAGAAGAAGACTTGGGCAAGATAATTTAGATTGTCCAAGCATAGAAAACATTGACAAAAATGTCAACAGGATTACGACTTCACTGGTGGGGTCCTTCGAAGATAGTTGTCCTTTTCGGGAAAGGAAATCAGCCCAAGAAGAGGTTCGCAGCCTTTTTAACAGAGCACTTCGTAATAAAGCGGAAGTTTATTGGGGTGTATATTACACACGGCTCAAGGACTATAATAAGATTACCAGAGCGGCAAAACGTGCCTCCTGGAAGCTTTTCTGCGAACAGGTCGATAGCGTTAATGACGCCGCTAAGATAAAAACGTTTCTCTTAAAAACCCATGTCCAAACTGGAACTTTAGAAGACGACATGAAAACCCATTTTCCACAGGATACGAAGGGACTCACGGAGACACCGAATCTTGGAATAATGACGCTGGTCAAAGGTTTATAGTAACGGAATTTATGGTGAAAGAATTCTTGAGAAGCTTCAAACCATTTAAGTCACTCGGACCTGATGGTATATTTCCGGCGTTACTACAGAAAGAGGCAGACTATCTGGCGCCTCGTCTGGCCAAAAATTTCACAGCGTGCCTAGGACTTGCAGATACTCAGAAAGCCTGGCAAGAGACAAGGGTGGTGTTTATACCCAAGCCTGGCAAGGCAAGTTATGCGACACCAAATGCCTATAGACCCAGAAGCCTTACGTCCTTTCTACTCAAAACCATGGACATTGTGGACACCATGATAAAGAGTATGACATCCAGCGAACTGCTCAAATACAAACAGCATGCCTATGTCAAGGGAAGGTCGGTGGAGACTGCCCTGCACAAGGTTATTCATATAATAGAAGAATCCTTCGATGCCAAAACGTACACACTGGCGGTATGCATTGATATCGAGGGGTTTTAAGAATGTGCGGACCGACACTCTAATCCAATCTTTAGACCAGTACCGGGTGGATCCGGTCCTTAGAGACTAGATAAACCATATTCTAAGGAACAGGTAGAAGAATTGTGTGTCTCATGGCATAAATATAAGGGAGAAAGTGGCACAGGGCACGGCACAGGGGGCATTTTATCGCCACTCCTATGGGTGACCACCATAAATTACCTATTAAGGATGATGACTGAGGAGGGATTTGAACCCGTCTGGTAACCGTTTCTCTGTTCCACAATGTTGCATGCGCATTCGTCGCCCACTCCCTCCGTCGGTCGGTAGGACGGGGAAAATTCTATAGGGGGATCCAGATCGTGAGAAGACGAGGCAATTACTGAAAGAAAACAAGAAGGAGGTCAGTATAGCTATTGGTATCATAACGGGACACATAGGACTACGAGCTCACTTATGTAAAATCGGTGCGGCAAGTGATTGCATGTGTAGGGCAAGCGGGGAAGATGATGAGACGTTGGAGCATTTCCTTTGTCATTGCCCGGCTTTCGCGTCTAACAGATACCGGCACCTAGGGGGAGACAGAATACCAGACATGAACAAATTTAGGGGAGTGGTCATGACATAATTACCAGGTAGTATACCGTAAACAGCTGAGTACAATTTCATTTATGTCAACGAATTTTGGTTGTGTGTATGTATTATAACACATAACACACAAACAATGAAAAATGACGCAAACTAGTAACATACTCAAACTCAGAGTTGCGGTAATCGATGACTTTGACAGATAGTGCACTCATTATTTTGTTCTTGGGCAACTGCCGCTACCTGTAAATGAATATATCCTGCCCTATGGTAATACCAAATCGTAAGCATGTGTAAATGAAAACATTGACTTACGTATGTGCAGGCGAAAAATTGAATTCGACATACACAAAACGAAAAAGATTAAATTTTTCTGGCCCAGAGAAATTCATAAGCTATTATTTTGTTCACCCACCGATGAGAGCCAAAAATGACGCAAACTAGTAACATACTCAAACTCAGAGTTGCGGTAATCGATGACTTTGACAGATAGTGCACTCATTATTTTGTTCTTGGGCAACTGCCGCTACCTGTAAATGAATATATCCTGCCCTATGGTAATACCAAATCGTAAGCATGTGTAAATGAAAACATTGACTTACGTATGTGCAGGCGAAAAATTGAATTCGACATACACAAAACGAAAAAGATTAAATTTTTCTGGCCCAGAGAAATTCATAAGCTATTATTTTGTTCACCCACCGATGAGAGCCAAATTCAATGTTGAGGTAGCCACATTACTATTGCACGTAGAGCTTCCTGTAGTATATCTCTTAGATTGCTGGGAAACTTCCTCTAACCGCAACTGCCACTTTTACACTTTTTTTCAACCACTTTTACAACTTTTTCATTCAGAGACAATATTATATTTTTAATGGCTACATTCCAAAGTAGAGGAGACAGTACATCGCTTTGAGGTGTTACTCTGCTAACCCATCTTTTTAGATCCACAGATCCCAAGCCTGACGTAATGCATACGTAAGTTATTAATAAACTATCTTACGGAAAGGTTATGGCCCAGAAACTCCAACTCCTTCATGATTGACGTCGGTTTTACATTACCGAAGGCACCTTCAATGTCAAGATATGCTACGATTGTATATTCCTTGAGAGCGAGAGAACCCTCTATGTAGCCGACTAGGTCGTGAAGGGCTGAAAAACGTATATCAGCATTTCCTTTCATAAACGAGATCCACATCAAGAAATAGAAGCCGAATCAATTATGGAAACAATAAAATACGCATGTGAAAATTGGGATGGTGAAAATCGCTGGAAGTCGTTCGCGTACTTTATTTGCCAGCAGAACATAGCGCGAGAGAGAGCAAACTTTGACAGTTAGAAAATAGAGAACCTGCAAATTTCTACTGGGACTTGTTTTGCCAGCAGAAATTTTCAACTTTGAACAGAGGTTTTGTAAAGGTCAGCTGTTTTATGAAAAGCAGCCGTTACATGAAAATACAAAAGCTACCTGCAAAAGGGAGGCAGAGGTTAAAAAAAATATAAATATTGTTTATTGGTAATTATTAAATTTGTTTAATTTTTATTTACATTTAATGAAGATTCATGGCAGCAGCTAGCGTTCAAGGAAATCTCGATAAATGATGTTGTAATTTTACCTCAAGTCGGTTGTCTGTATCCTTCCAGACACCAAAAAGAGCAATTATCGGTTTCGTAAGTGTTTTGATGGAATTATCCTCATCGGAGAGCTACGATGAAACCAACAACGCTCCTTTGAATTTGTTAAGGAGGGAAGATACTGCCATGGAATTGAGTGGGTCTAGCTGGGCAGTTAAACAAGTGGCGCACAGTGGGATTAGAAAAAATTAGTGCAAATTAGTAGGCCATTTGGGAACGGATACAGATATCTTCAATAATAACACACTGTCCGTACTCACCACATGACCAAATAGAAAGCTCCCTTAGCCTAACATAAGTGGCCGCAACAATTTGTTTAACCACAACATCCATAAGCATTAGGTGGTTAGGCCAAGGTTTCTTTGTCAACACACCAAGTGTTGTCGACAAGGGAATGGAATGAACATCAGTTGTGGTACTATGCAGCCTTCGAAGTGCATTCTGATGCTTGGCGAAATTGTCCAACGGAAGGATCGGGAGAAGTAGTCCATCATGCGTCTTGGCTACTGATGAGAGAAGTAAGATTGGTCTGTACGACTTCCCCTTGCTCGTGTCCGTTCCAGGTTTCAGTAGCGGGATCATACTGCCCATCTTCCAAACATCGGATACTTCAATAGTGTTCACATAGGCTGAAGAGAGTTTAAGGTAATCGACTCCAGGCAGATTCAGATTCTTCACCATCAGTGTAGAGATTCTGTCTGGAACCAGCGACTTGGCGCCACCGATGACATTTGTAGCTTCGTGAACGGTTGTTGTTGTTGGAGCAGAGTGTTGTACACTGAAAGATCCATCGGGCCAATGCGGTGAGTACAACCGGCTGTCATGGGATTGCACGGTTATTTGTAACGGCTGCACGGCGGCACGGAGATCGCGAATATACAAATGACTCTCCTTCTATTCCTTTTCACTCTCGGGTCAACAAATTGACGTTTTTCTAAGGAAAATACCTCACAAGTATCGTTTTTTTCCAAGCAAGCAAATAAAAAACCAACTAAAACAAAAATCAGCTATTTTTATGCAAATTTTCACTGGAAGTCTTTCGCGTACATTTACTTGCAAATTTTTTAAAGAGAGTAAAATGGTTCTTAATGTCCTGCAAATTTTTACTGGAAAAGTACGCGATCTTCCAAGTAGATGATTTGTTATTGCCTCGAAAATAACCATAAAGAACCGTAAACGACAATGCATTTTTAATTTTTTCAATTTCTCGAATCTTTTTTAAATTGAAAAAACCAAACCTGAATAAAAAAATACAACCAACTTTCCGTATTTCGTTTTCCAATATTTTGTTTTCATGTAAACAACACACATCAATGTTCGACATTAGGAAATTTGTCAAATTCAAAAAATTGTACTCAGCTGTTCGCATGGTCATATCTTTAAGTTATGGTACTATGACGTAAATGTAGGAAAACATTTCAGCAGTTTTATTTATGCTTATGAATACACCATGGTACAATTAAGAGGTATTGTCACTAGCACAACAACAAAAACCTACCCACAATATGTATGTTCGCGTACTCAAAATGTGTCCATTTCCTTTTCATGGCGATTTCTTCTCCTGGCCGACACCCAGGATCTTTTTACCGATGTCTATATAAATAATTCGCGTTTTAGTTGCGACCTGACTCGGAAAACAAGTGGAGAGGCTAGAGAGATTGTTGCTAAACTTTCTCTCACGCATCGCAGTTTCGCTTTGGCATGGGCCGCTTTGAAAAGCGCCTACGATAACACCTGCATTTTGAACAACGGGCATATGAAAGTGTTCTTAGAGCTTCCGGTTTTGGATCCTAAGACTTGTTCGGGTTTGAAGACCTACGATGTATCAATACGTGCCTTTCCGCTATGGCAGTGTACGATGTCATAACGGATCACTGGGATCCTATATTGGTGTACATCTGCACCAAACGGTTGCCTGCTTCGACTGCCCCCTTTGGGAACTGGGTATAAAGGATAAATCCTCGTTATGCACTTGGATTGAACTAGACGCTTTTTTGACGTGTAGATTTTGTCCCAAACAGTGGCACTCTCTTCGATCTTGACCAAAGTTTAAGACCTTGTCGTTTGAAAACAGGCTCTCTGCAGCCAAGAAACAGAATTGCTGTCTTAATTGTATTTCTCGGGGCCATATGGTTAGAAATTGTCCTAGCGCTCAAGAGGCAATGTTTGCGGTGAAAGGAATCACACTCTGCTTCATCGTTCTACTCTTCTGCCGTTGACGTTCCTACCCCTCTTAGCAGTCTAGATGTCTACCTCTGCGGGTGCTAATCCCGCCGTGACTAACAGACAGGTGGTTCAAGTCTCACGGAATCGTGATGTTTTTCTGGGGACGGCTTTGGTGAATATTTTTCTTCAGTGTGTTCGTTATCCCGCTCGGGCTCTTATTGATCCGGGTTCGGAAGCCTCCTTCGTAAATGAGAGTCTGTGCAATAGCCTCAAATGGCCCTTCCAATCCGTTTTTGCTACCGTTTCCGGTGTGAATGGCACCGTTGCAGCCACTTCCAGAGGACAATGTTCTCTGTGTAAAGGGTCTAGAAAGAATTCTTCTCTCAGGCTGGAGACAATTGCATTTGTTCTCCCACTGATCTCGGGAAGTTTGTCACCCTTGCTATATCGCCGGGTATTGCTTCTTGTTTGCATGACCTGAATCTAGCGGATTCACAACTTTTCGACTGTGGATCTCTTGATTTATTACTCGGCGCGGATTTTTATCCGCAGATATTATTGGAGGGAGTCCGCAGGGGCGTTTTGGGATCATTGTAGCGCAGAAGACGGTTATTGGCTGGATCATATCTGGTCCGATCCCACCCCCATCCTTTCGGGTTTTTTCGACTACCGTGAATTTTGTCGAAGAGGAGAGCCTCAATAAAACACTACCCCACTTCTTTCATCCACGGGCCGATTTTTTGAGGAAAATTGTCTCGCTATTACTACTCGGAACTCGGAAGGCCGCTACGTTATCGCACGTCCTTTTAAGTCTGAATTTCGGACAAGGTGGACGTGTTAAGGATTCACAAGGGAAGGTCTGTGTCAATCTGTTGTCCTCTAAGACTAGAGTAGTTCTCCTAAAGTCGATATCGTTACCTCGTCTGGAACTTTGTGGTGCAGGAACTTCTTAAGATCGTTGTGGGTGAAATTGAAATCCCAATTAATAGGAATTTTCGCTAGACGGACTCCACTATGGTTCTCCCTTGGTTGTGCAAGACTTCCTGCACCTGGACTACTTTCATAGCAAACAGAGTGTCTCGCATTCAGGAGAATGTAGCTTGTTGCAGCTGGTATCTCGTGAAATCGGAGGACTTGGACAGTCTCGCTCTATTCCCGGCGGAAATTGCCCCTTCTTCACTCTGGTCCTCTGTGGTTGTCATCTGATTCATCGGAATGGAATCGTTCTAGTCCCTCGTCCTTATACATCGAATTGGAATGTCGCAATGTTCACACCCATTTCTCATTTTTCAATGCCTATGAGCAGGTTTTGGAAAGATTTTTGTCTCTCGATAGGACATTACGTGTACTTTCCTATGTCTTTCGGTGTTTCCACCGAGCTCACCCTGGCATCATTGTAATTTCGTTGATCACACCATTTCTCCACACGAAGTAAAGGCAATTAAGTTGCGGCTTTCTACCATCGCGCAGAAAGTATTTTATCCCGAGGAGTACAAATGAATTCAAGACAAAAAACTCCTTCCGGTTCGTAGCTCCCTCTCATCTCTGAATCCTTTTCTTGATGAAATTGGTGTTATTCGTCGGCCGATTAGTGAAGTCACCAACCCTTTCATACACCGAAAAAAAACCGATTATTCTCCCTTATGATAGTCGTTTTACTCGTCTGTTGATTGAATTTGTTCATAAGATCTCTATTCGTGGCGGTAATTAACACATGCTTCAGATTGTACGTATCGAGTTCTGGTTCCCCGTGTCAAGAATCTTTTTCGTAGGGTGGTGAATCGTTGTAAGACATGCCTGCTTGAGAGGAAACGCTCTTGCAATCAGATCATGGCCGCTCTTCCTCCCGAGAAAACGGTTATCACCAAGACCTTTTACCACCACAGGAGTGGATTTTGCCGGCCCTTCGATATAAAATCCTTCACTGGTAGAGCTTGTCGAGTCACAAAAGGCTACGTGTTTGTTTTTGTCTGCTTTTCGACCAAGGCGGATCACTTGGAGGCTACATCTGATTTGTCGTCTGCGACTTTTTTGGCAGCGTTTCATTATACGTCGTGGATGCCCTTGGGCATCCGATAATGGTACAAATTTCCTTGGGGCATCTCGTGAGATGGAAAGGGATTTTAGAAGCTTCATACTCGAAAGTCGGGAAACTATTTGCTTTTCACTAGGACTCCAAGAGATGTCTTGGCATTTTATACCGGCCTGTGGTCCTCACATGAGAGGACTCTGGGAAGCAGCGGTTCAAAAGTATGCCAAGGATTTCAACTTACGTTTGAAGAGCTTAGTACGGTGATTTCTCGAGTTGAGGCTTGTTTGAATTTATCCTATAACTGACTCCGCGCAAAATATTGTTGCTCTCAAACAGAGTCATTTTCTAATAGGCGTGCCTCCTTTGTCTTCCCCAGTATCTTTGATTGACAAAGCCCCTCTTAGCCTGGTGAATCAATATCGTAATATGCAGGCTTTGGATCAAAAATTTTGTTTTCGCTGGAAAGAGTAGTACTTGCATGGCCTGACCAAGTGGAAATGCCCCCAACGCGATGTCGAGGGCGATGATTTAGTTGTCATTCGACATGAACAACTACCTCCAAAATCGTGGAAGCTGGGTCGGATTGTTCAGACACACCCAGGCGAGGACGGTCAAGTTAGAATCGTAGATATTCGCACCGAGCAAGGGATTGTTAGGCGGCCGGTTGCCAAATTGGTTGATTTGAGCAACTAACTCCATTATCCTTATTACTATCCTTATTGCTCACTCAACCAAGTCTACCAAGGGCCCAATATACGAAATTTGGTTGGATCATTTCGGGTCTCGTCCAACCCTGCCCATTTTTTCTCGTACCTTATTTAATCGAACGTATATTATGAGCTTATTCGCACCGTAACAACAAGTTTAATGAATTAATATTGTATATGAATTTTTGGAAAATACATTGAATTAAAAATATGCTCACAGATACAGAATTTACGTTTCTTTTAGATTTAAGCTAATTCCAAGCTCTCACCATCCATTATTCACATCGATTTTTGTTATTTTTATGTTGCAACACTACGAGTTGTTGCAAGGCGGCCGGAATGTTTAAGTTCAAACGATAGGATTGTTCCTTTCTCTACCCCCCTCCTTTGAGCTGGTTCACATAGCTGGAATTAGAGGGAAGAGCTCTTATAGTTTTCCTGCAACCTGCCATGGGGCTTGTTCGTTAGCTCAGATGGTAGGGAGATTCTTCCCATTCGCGGAAATTCCTCTACAACCTCTCCTTGGCCTTGTTCGCTCAGCTGGACTGTAGGAAGGTTTATAAAGAGCACTTTCTCTTTCTATAACTCTCTTAGGAGCGTGTTTGCCTAGTTCGAACCTAGAATTTCCTAGTTGCCGAGAGGAAATATTGAGACATCATAAACGCAGCCGTCGCTCGCTTTATACCAGTCGGTCGAATACCCCAAGTGCGGCTGTGGGTTCAATCAGGCCATGTGATAGGACGGTCCTCGTGGCACTGAACCTATTATCTACATGGTCGCCATTCATTTGTGGAATTTAGGGATAAGAAGTCGAAGCACCGTAGAGTGAAACAGGGATTTCTCCAAGGTGGGGTGATATCTCCGGCACTGTCCAATCTCAATATATCCTCCATTCCACTCCCTCCAGACGGCATTGGGATCATATCATATGCGGCCATTATTGACTTCTGCGATAGGTTGAACGTCTACCCCAACGAACTTGCCTCATATTTCGCTGCAAAAAATCTGAAGATATCTGCCAACAGATCTTCAGCCACATTGTTCATTACAAATACGCGGGAGGTGAATACTGTGCTGACTGTGATGGTCGATGGAGAAATGATTCCTACCATCAAGTGTCCCAAAATACTTGGCGTTACATTCTCCCCACATGCCACAGCAATTTGCGATAAAGTCAAAAGTAGAAACAAGGTCCTCAAGTCACTTGCTGACGGCACTTAGGGTGCAGACAAAGAAACCTTGTTGACCACGTACAAAGCAATTGGCCAATTGGTTATGCAGCGCCACTGTGGTCTCGTCAGCTTTGAGTCACGCAGTACAATAATATTCAGATCTGTCAGAATGGCGCCCTCCGAACTGCGAGGGGCTGTCTCCTCAGTTCTCATGTGGACCACCTCCATCAGGAGACAAAGATCCTACCAATGCGAAGACATCACTAAAATACATGCTGTCTAATAGCAACACCTTTTGGGCTGTTATCGCAGAGACCATCCAAATCATCATCCAAGCGGCATATCAAGCAGGTCTAGACAACATTCATACAGACATGGTAGCATATGCGGTAAATGGCTACCGGGTGAGTGTAGTCCTTGGAGAACGAGCGCCTCCCATTGCAGCTGAAGAAATTGACCTCCCCCGGCAAACCAGAGGAGTTCCGACTCAATTAAATTCCGGCAGATACAGCCGCCTCAACTCCTACAGAGCAAGGATTGATGCCGACGTGGAAGATGTATGTCCAGATTGTAACCATGGACCGCATGATACTCGTCACCTGTTTAACTGCCCAGCCAGACCCACTCGACTCAGACCCAGATCCCTGTGGACGCACCCCATCTTAGTCGCAGAGTTTCTGGGCCTTAACACTCAACAGAATCAAGCAGACGAAAGATAGAATACAACAAACTGCTACAACAACAACAATAAGAAACAATTTGATTTTAAAGTCCTTAACTTAGCTTTTTCATGGTATCGTACTTTCCCAAGTTTGCTGTGGATCAATTGAATGGCTATGTTAAGCTGCTATTGCACAATCAGACATCTCATATGTAATTCCAACGAGTAAAAGCGACCTAAGTTCCGCCGGGACGAATTTTGGGAACCCACCACCATAGATTCTGCTAAAAATTTATATAAGATAAATTTAGTAAATAATTTTATTCTACATACCAAACTTGTGCCGAACCAACAAAAATTAAAGCTTCTAGAAACAAAACAAGGATACTCGAGAGACCGGCTTTTGCGGCTTGTAAGGGCTCAAAAAGTCAAATCGGGAGATTGGTTAATATGGGAGCTATTTTAGGCGATAGACCGTACTTAGCACATTTATTAGAATTCATAACAAAACACTATGTCTAAAATTTTAGCCAAAACGGACAAAAACAGCGGCTTCTAGGGGCTCAAGAAGGCAAATCGGGGGATCGGTTTATATGGCCCATCGGCTCATTGGTTTATATCGACCAAAGACCTACACCAATATTGAGTATCTGTGCAAAGTTTCAATCGATTAGCTTTGCGTATTCGACCGCTATCGTGATTTCGACAGACAGACGTTCGGACAGGCTAGATCGAATTAGAATGTCGAGACGATAAAAAAATATATATATTTTATAGTCTTAGGTCAATATTTCGAGGTGTTAAAAAAGGAATGACTTGATTAGTATATCCCCATAATAGAATATGCATGTAGAAACATGTCTTCATAAAAAATCACAATACATTTGAGAGTACATGTCGATTAGAGCGCGCTCTATTCGTATATGACATACACTAGACAAGTCTTATGAATACATGACATGTCTATAAAGCAATTCTGTAACTTATAACGAACATCGTTTAGTTAAATATGTCGACAAAAAATTGTTTACACTAACGATTATGTTATTTTATGACATAATTACCAGGTAGTGTAAACTGTTAAGTAAAATTTTTTCTCGCTAAGTGCGCTATCTGTCAACGAGTTTTGGTTGTGTATGTGTATACACAAACTCGTATACACAAAACTCGTTAAGAATCATAACACACAAACAATGAAAAATGGCGCAAACTAGTAACATACACAAAATCAGAGTTGCACTAATCACTGATTTTGACAGATAGTGTACTCAATATTTTTTTGTTGGTCAACTGTCACTGCCTGTAAATAATTATATCTTCTTTAATCCCTCGTTAACAGAAATCGTTATCTATTCTTTCTCTTTGGCAACTCTACCTAAAAACACAAAGAAGAATCGACAAAAATAATATGTAATTCTTCTCATATACTGAAATATTTCTTTTGTTAATTTAAAAACATCACAAATCTAAATAATATGTACACAATTATTTAGGAAAAGTATCATTTAAACACACGCTCATTAAATGACACACACGCACATATCCGAAATGTTTTTAGAAAAAAAAACAAGGGAGAAATACTCTAAAGCCATCGTAAATATTTATCTTTATTTATTTCGTAAACACAAAAAAATTGTCCGTCCTCTAGTTAACGAATTTCTATTCGATAGCGACAGCTGATTTTAACAATGTCGATTCGTTAAAAGTGACTACTGAATACCAAATTCGTTAAATTTTCTGTTATCACTTTTTAATTGAACGATTTTCTAACTTTGTCTTCTTGGTTTGGCTCGAGGTCATCGAAAAATTTACAAAATGTTTACCAATATTTCGACCACCTCCGGTGATCTTCATTAGGGTTTTACCTAAAAATTTAATAAACAAGTTATTTTACAAAAAATTAAAAAAACATTTATACATTTGAAAATAATTGCATTTTGAAGCAAAACAATCGACTTTTCCTTTAGAGCGCACAAGTTCGACTAAAGTGCTTTCATTTTTTTTTTACCAAATTCCTGTAAATTTGTGCACAATTGTCTGTGTCTTTCTTTAAGTTCATACGTTTGTTTGTAGCGGTGTCAATAATATGTAACATTTCTAACGTAAATCGTCTTTTCTGATTGGATTCTTGTGCTAGTATGTCTACGTCTTTAAAATTTGGTGTATGCCCTGTTAAAGTGCAATGTGTTGCAAGTGCGGTTTTTTGTTCTAAAAGTTTGTCTTTCAATTTCTGGACAGATTAGTGAGATGATAATCTTGTTTTCAATTTAGTTTTGGTTGTTCCTACATATGTTAATTGACATGAATTAATGTCATCCCCATTACATTTAATCTTATAAACTACATTTGATTTGTCCTCCTTTTAGTGTGTTGTGGCCTTTTAAAGCAAGCTGGTATTTTTCTTTATTGTATTTATTGGGATTGGTAAGCCTTTCCGAAAACCCTGGAATATACTTCGTTTTCTTGGAGATTTTTGATGTTGGTTCAATTTCGTTGTTCGCTGTTCTATTCTTGACGAATTTTATAAGGTCCTCAATAGCTTTGCTTGAGAAGTCATTTAATCGAAGTATTTGTTGAAGTTTCCTTTCGTTTTCTAGATAATATATTTTGTCACTGATTTTTAGTACTCTGTCGATGAAATTAGTAGCCGTATTTATTTTTATTCTTCTCGGATGATTTGAATAATAATTTATAAGTCTCCCAGATGCTGTATCTTTTTGATACCAATTTAATTTTAACTTATTATGATGTCGGTGGAAGACGATGCCAACATATGGCAATTTGTTGTTTGATTCACATTCCATTGTGAACTGGATTTGCGGGTGGAAGGAATTACGAACTTGTAGAGTATTTTCCACTTCCGTTCTTTCCAATACACAAAATATATCGTCCACGTATTTGGTCAGAAATCTTGGTTTTGTTGTCATTTTCTCAATTGAAGCGTCTGGTAAGGTTTCCATTACAATATCGGCGATTATCGGAGAGATGGGCGAACCCATTGGCATGCCTTTCTTTTGCTCATACAATTTCTCATCGTATGTAAAATATCTAGAGCCCTTTATGCATAATGTTAACAATTCTATAAGTAAAACCTTTGGTGTGTGCTCCTGGATGTCATTTCATTTTTCAGTTATAGTGTTTATGGCTTAATTAACCGGTATGCTTGGAAATAGAGATACAACATCGAAAGATATTAATATCTCATTGTCTCTTATTTCCTTGTCATTGATTTTTGATTTGAATTTTATCCCGTTTTTTATGTTGTATTGCGAATCTCTAGTCATTTTCTTCACTGAATTCCACTGCTGATCGTGTAATAGAAGCTTTACTACGCGTTTTTTAATCTCGCACAACATTCCATACAATTTCAACTTTTAATTTTTAATGGCAATTGCATATACGCACGTACATTCATACACGAACATGTCATTATAAGATTATAAGTGGTGCCCAAAATAGCTTGAGTTTAAAAAGCGATGTGTATTTTCTTAGTCTCCTGTGCAACGTGTAATTTTAAAAATTTCTTCGAAATACAAATATAGGTTTTATCAATTCAGAAGTGCCACACTGCTAAGATATCGAAATCGAATGTCTAAGGTAATGTACGATAGAAATATTTCGAATGTGTAATTGAATTTCTTACGAATTTGTCATTTATTCCTTAAACTGTGAGTCCTGTTTCAAACCAAACTACAAATATTTTTGTGCATATACATATGACAAATTCATTTTGTAGCAACTTTAGCGCTATATCAATCAACAGAATGAAGAAATGTTAAGTGGTCTTTGCAATTTAAGATATGAATTGTGGTCAAACTATTAATATAATACGTAGTGCAGATGAACACATCTTTATAAGAAAAATGTAGTAGAACACAAATTTACTATTTTTGTGTAATAAAACTGATTAGTAGTATCAAAGTATTTTATAAATACTTGTGAGATATATAAAGGTCGTTACTATTTTCAAGAAGAAGTAAAATAAAGCAAATCAAAAAATTTTAAATATCTAAAAAACGATTGATCTATGTAACTTATTTTTTCATGAACACAGGTAATGTAATGGATTCACCACACAACCCTACAAACGATTATCCAGATGGTCAGTGAATAACACTTTTACAGGTAAATTATATTTTCGTAAGGATATACGAACACCTGCAAGGGATATATGCGTATATGAAATGCTTAAGGTAATGTATGATTGAAGCTGATATGAAAAAGTGTAGTTTTCAAATTTACAAATGTGTACATGTGTGGACAATATACCAAACAACCATATGTGGATTGCAATTTCACCACATAAATTCGCATAATATTGTTCACGTAATAGTATGCGATATAACCTAAAAATGTATCGCAAAATGAAGTAGAACACATCTATATACATACGTCTTGATTTTAAACTTAAATTTTATACTTACACTTTATTATTGAATTCATTTTTTGAATATTTTTAGGCCATTTAAAAAGAGTTTTTTAATTAGCTGCATATTAATTAATTTACAGTTTTTTTCTAAATACCAGAACAATAACTATCTTACACTTTTTTCCAAAGAAAAATGTAGCAGAACATATCTATATACGTCGTGGCTTTGATTAAAAAATTGTATTCACAATTTTTTATTGAATTTAATTATTTTTTTTTAATATTTTTAGGACATTTCAAATAAGTTTCATAATTTGCAGATTTACATTTTAAATTTAGAGGAAACATTAAAGCTGTGCACATGTTTTTAATCATCTGGCATCAGTAAAATTACCATTTTGAGATGACAAGTTGGCAGCGTGCAACGTGGCTCAAAGCTCAACAGAGTCCTTTCTTCAAAAAGTAATTATTTTATCAGTTTAAAAATTTAGTTACTACTTCCACATAAGTGTAAATCGGGCGTTTTATGTATATGGCAGCTAAATAAGTGATACATGGAAAGTTTCGTGATGATGGGGTATCAAATGTGATCTTGATTAGAAAAAACGACAAACGGACAAACAGTACAGAAAGGAAACGCGGACAGACGGATATGACTAAACAGAATCAGGAAAAATTTCTGAGTAGAACCGTACGCTGCATAATAGCTACAATGGTGACGCAGGGTACAGAACTTATTTTAACTATAAATGTTATATAAATATGTACAATACTTTGTTTACGAATTTCATTCTAGAACCAAAATTCTCAACTGGATTACTTATAAAATACGTCATCCAACAATGGACAGCGTTTCGACACGGAATGTGGGTAACCGACCGGCAGAATATTTCATACTTTGTTTATTGGGATCAAAAGGGGAAAAGCTGGAGGCTATGCGTTAAAAATATCGTTAATTGTTACGATTCTAAAATTCACAAACAACTGTAATACTATTAGACGGCGCATAGGAAACATTTAATATGAAAAAAAGATGTTGCATGAAGTATGTAATTTTCGTTTAAAGCGAGTCCTATTTTTCATGGGACATATATGTATGTAGAACCATGGCGAAACAATTAAAGGTGGTCTCATTTGCACAACAACCACAAATCAAATGGTGTAATCCGCCATTTTGTCATCACGTTGATCGACATTTTGCCAACACACACAAAGAAATTTTTGTGCGTGTGTGTATACGGGTACGTGCATGAGCAAAAAATATGCGAGGAAGAAGATAATAACAAAGAGAATGCAAACAAAAATCTTACATCTTAATACCGTCAAACCTGACCGGCTGTTAGGAGCTGTTCGCGTAAATCCACCTTGGTGTAGACCGTAGATGTATGTAGATGTAGACACATAACCGCACATAATTGCCCATGCTTGTCGGCATAGGAAAAACGAACAGAAACACGTACATTCTAAGCAACTTCGTATGGCTTCGTTCGATTGACGCATTGTTGTCGTTCAACATAGCTACTTCACTTAAGCTGCTATCACACTATATGATTTTGTGTTATGACATGTCAAATTTTACATTTGTTAAAGTAGCACACAAAGTGTGATACGAATGAAACTATAATTTAACCATCACATTTCAAAATAACACATGTTATTTTTTCGATTAGACCTTGTTCTGCTTCTTTTGATAAAAACAAAGAAATCAGCTTTTTTTTTGTCAGCCGGATGAACTTTACCATTTAAGCATCTTTCTCATTTTAACAGTCTGTACGCATAAAAAATCAGATCAGATGTTTACATTTTTAGGTAAAGTAATACGTAAATAACATATACAAGTGTGATAGCAAAAATAATGAATAGTATGTAAATTAAAACATTTTCACAAACATATTAGATGAATTACATATGGGTAGAAAAATTGACATGTCATAGGAGAAAAACATAAAGTGTGATAGCAGCTTTAGTTGATCGTTCGGTGTTAACTGACCCTCATACACAATTTAGTACTTTTTCCAATTAAGTTAGTATGCCCACCACTGATGTGACACACGTGGACAAAAAAGGATACTATTGGGTTGCCCAAAAAGTAATTGCGGATTTTTCATATAGTCGGCGTTGACAAATTTGTTTCTTCTATCAGTTATCAGCTGTTACTTTTAGCTTGCTTTAGAAAAAAAGTGTAAAAAAGTATATTTGATTAAAGTTCATTCTAAGTTTTATTAAAAATGCATTTACTTCCTTGTAAAAAATCCGCAATTACTTTTTGGGCAACCCAATACATATGACAAAGCATGCTTTGATAAAAATGCATATTTGTCCACGAACATTTCATTAAGAACAGCTGTCCGATTCAAGTTAATCATTGAGCTGATAAGGACCTCCTTTTTATAGTCGAGTCCGATCGGTGTTCCACAGTGCGATATCTATTTGTGGAGTAGTCTTTACATGGCAAAGTACCTTTAAAATTTCGCCAGCATTTGAGGGGATAGCTACGGTTAACAATTTGTTATAATATTCTCGCCAGGATTCGAACGCAGGCGTTCAGAGTCTTAAGTGGACTTGCTAACTTCTGCGCCATTATGGTCTCCTGTAGCGCATTTTCGGTTGCGTTACAAAGTGATATCCACTGTAAGTCAGATGTTCTGAATAAAATATCAATGCAGGTTGGATCGATATCATTCAATTACAGATAATGAGAAACAGTTAAATGTGATTTGCGCTATATGGTACTAAAATAAACAACAGCAGCTGTATGTATTGAAGATTTTTATAGGCTTCATTGGATGACAACTAATGATTTGATAATTTCTTGCGCACCGGCCTTTTATAGTTTACAACGTTTCTCTTTTTCATGAAAATTTTTTTTATTTAAAAAATCTTTTCATAAGAACGACCCTATTAGGTCTATGTGTAAACTTTTTCTGAAGAATGTTCGCAAAAAAAGTTTTTCGGAAGTATCAAATTATTTTAAGGCACGTACTCAGCTCTAGCTAAATTTTCGTTTCCATAAGAAATGCAATCGACATATTCTTAAGATGGCATCGACTTCACTGAATGAAAATCCAAAGTCTTTTTTGCACCGCGTGATGAATTTATTTGTTTTATCAGAAGAAAAGTTTGACAGTTTGGCGTTGTTTTTCGCCATGTGTAGGCTCACGAAAATTTCGCTTAATGGGCGTACCGCCTTTCCTCTATTTTCAGAAGTATACCGAAACTATATCCAGTAAAAAATTGATAAAGAGGAAGCAGCTGAGTATTTCTCATACAGTTGCGCCTTAAATACTTGTGCCAAAAACTTGTTTCATCGCAATTTTCAAATACTCTATTTTGCTTTCCATTACATTTCAGAACAAAATTAATTTTCTTTAAAAATTAGTTGAACAACTATGTAGCCTTTGAACAAAAGGCTAAAAATGGCCAAAATTTGCCCATGAACATTCTAGTAAGGAACAAGTGCAAAGGTTGTGGGAGGTTCGAATATTCTCCATTAAAATTGACAGGATGTTGACATAAACATTCAGAAAAATTTGTTTGTAAAAGCAACAAAAATGTTTTGTCTAACAACAGAAAGTTTGCTGGAAATGGAACAGCAAACATTTTCTGCTGTTTTCATATTGTAAAAAATCTGAAACAGTTGTATATTTCATCTTCAGAGACTTATTGGATATACATTTTTTTCTTTTTATGGCTAACCGTAAGCTAATCATCGAATTTTTAGTCTACCCTCATACATCTTTTATTTGCATGTTGCTATTATCAAGCTACATATCCACTTGAATTTCTTTGCAGGACTCTCAAAAACTTAACTTTATATTTCAGTGTTAGGTTCGTATGATACTCTTAAACACATTTTATTTGATCAAACTATACGTTCACTTAGGATGAGACTTGCTCTAAAATGTTTATGTTCTCACTTCTAAATGACTTTGATTTAAGTTAGTTAGCGCTCAGATACTTGATATGAACATTTCAGATGTAAAGAAAGCAACACTTTGGGACTTTTGCAGGAGGACGGAACAAATTTGGACTATAGTGCCATAAACCCTTTATTTGAGTCCCATATTGCTTTTATAGGACTACATGTCTACTTGGAGGATAGGCCGGTTTTACGCTTTTCGTCACATTACCCCCAAAGCGGTCATGTACTCTTTGGGGTTGTTAGGGGAGAGGCGACTTTGCACATATCTCGTTTTTTCATCACACAATCATTCTAACTGCGAAAATTTGCGGTTGCGTTGAGTTGAGTCATATAGAAAAGAGAAATTCATTTTTTTACATAGTAAAGTTATGAGCGCATCACTAAATACAAAATCCCAAAAATTACCACCAACTATTTCGTTCATTTAGTACCACACAATTAGTTACTTCGACTAAGCAGAATCGTTCATAGTAGGTTATTTTTATACCCTCCACCATAGGATGGGATAGGGGGTATACTAATTTCGTCATTCTGTCTGTAATTACTCCAAATATTCGTCTGAAAGTATAAAGTATATATACCACGTGTTTTGTTATGACATCCAACAACTGTGCCAAGTATGGTTCAAATCGGTTCATAACCTGATATAGCTGTCATATAAAGAGATCTGGGATCTTGACTTCTTGAGCCTCTGGAGGTCGCAATTATTATCCGATTTGCCTGAAGTTTTGTACGACGGATCCTCTCATGACCATCAACATGTGTTTATTGTGGTCTGAATCGGTCTATAGCCCGACACAGGTCCCATATAAATCGATCTCTCTATTTTACTTCTTGAGCCCCCAAAGGGCGCAATACTTATTCGAATTGGCTGACATTTTACACAGGTCTCCAACATATAATTTAATTGTGGTCTAAACCGGATCATATCTTGATATCGCTCTAATAGCAGAGCAAATCTTTTCTTATATCATTTTTTGCCTAAGAAGAGATGCCGGGAAAAGAACTCGACAAATGCGCTCCATGGTGGAGGGTATATAAGATTCGGCCCGGCCGAACTTAGCAAGTTTTTACTTGTTTTAATTTTGTTTTGTTTAAATACAATAAGTGACACCCAGCCACCCACTGCAGTTTGCATACGACCAGTACTGTAATTATAATATTTTATGTTTTGTTGTGCGGGTTCGCAGTAGATATGCAAACAACAACAAAAAATTGACCTTTATGCCATGTAGCGCCACGTACCTCACTCCCCCCCCAACTAAATAGTGATACTCTTTCTCACACACATCTACCAGTAGCTTCTCTTTAAGATCCCTGCTCCCACAATATGGCTTACATTCACACAAATAACAGACGCTTAAGTAAAAAGCACTAGCAATTTACTGTGTTTGTGTGTCTTCTTCTTTTATTGAAAATTAATTCCTAAGTTTTGTGGCTTTTTTTCGGAAAATTAATTTCTGCACATTTGTGATGCCAATTTCTTTAAAATCTATTCAGCCGTTTGGTCGTAATACTCGTTTGTACCACAAACTCGCCTTTATAAAAGCCATGGCCATTTAATGATTGCTGTGTTTTATTTTAGTACTGGATCGACAAGTCATAAAGGGCAAAAATAAAACACAAAGAATGATTCCAGTCCAAGTCTGTTAGTTTGCAATGAGAACGAGGAAAAAAGTGAAAATATTTGTAAAATTTATAAATTAATTTTGCAAAACATGTATAGTCATTGAAGTCAAATTAAATTTTTTAAGATGTTTGCACCTAATACTATAAATAATTGTTTTTAATTTTATTTTGTCATTCACAATAGAGGTTATTTCTGCATGTGGCCACACTTATTTGTGAAAAACATCATGGCAATCCTGACGATAGATGTTCTGCATATGCTAATGCACTGATAATTTGTCCAGAACTTCGTTGTCCTAGATAGATATCATGGGGCGGTAATTTCGTCACAGGTTTTTATGTCGCTTACATCAATTTCGCGGTTATGCAAATTGAAATTTGAGTGAGTCGGGTCACTTGGGTGAAACAGAATTAGAAAAACTGATTCAATCGTTGGGTTGGGGTACAATTAGTATGAAGCTATTTTTCGGTTTTAAGTTGTGCTTGTTTAATTAATTTCAAGCGACAGTCAAAAAAAATTTGATATCTATAGAAAATGCTAGAATTGTCTTTTAGAGCACATAGATTGTAGAATTTTCTCAAGATTTTAGTTTTTTAATCAGCTGTGAATTTCATAAGAAAATTTGAAATCATATATCCTTTAGATCCATGGTGGTGGGTATTCATATTTTGCAAAATTCATTTCCCACAATGTTAGTGTAATTTTAATGTTATTCTTATTGTTTCATGAGGAATGTTTTCTTGAAAGAATGTGCTTATTAGTCACAGGTTTGGCAATTATAAGGGTTCACTTTGCGCATTTTTTATGCGATTTGGCTGAAATTTGGAATGAAGACACTGAAATAACCAAGGCAAATATTACATAATGGTATACGATGTATTATGCACGTTTTATAGACCTCGTCATGTTCTTTCTCCAGAGTCCTATATCATGCAAATCGTTTTGGTCGATCGTTAGTTAAAGCCCCTTAAAGTTTAGAGAAGTGGAAAGTGGTCAACTTTAAATGCCTGAAAGCATATTCCCTCTTTTACAAATGTCTTGAACATTTTTTACCGCTCAGATCAACAGTCCCATATGACACCAGGTTTTTGTGGGTGGGGAAAATCCCCTGACAATTGCTCCCTATTTTTTTATTTAATTTGATTCCAACATATAAACCGATATATGTCAGTTGGGGATGTTTTAGGGTGGGGCCTCCCCTCTAAGTATTTGATCCAAAATTTAGATATCTGATTTGAGATTTTGGATTACTATTTATTTCTCTGATTTAACTCGTCAATATGGGGATCCTTCGTCTTCCGTTCCGGTAACATATACAGAGGGAAATCCTTTCTGGCGGCTACCAGAATCAAAATATAAGGGAAATCCTTTGAATTTGTCCAGTTTTAAGATCAAAATTCAGTTTCCGGATTTATGATGATTGGGACTGAGGAAATCCAGTTTATGTGGTCCGATTAGTCCCATTTACAATATTTAAGTTTTGATGAAAATGAACGGAGGCTTTCAGATGGGTTACAAAACATTTCATACCGAATTTCGTGCACATCGAGCGGAGATAATAATAACTATGTCCCTATAAGTGTATTGAATTTATTCAATTAATTTATGTTATGTTTAACACAATGTTGCACAATTCATCTTTATATATTAAATAAAATACAATAACAGCAAAAAGCCCCAACTCTCAAATTCCATATAAAAAAATTAATAAATGCATTTTTAAGCTAATGGATTAAAAGGGGCACTTAAAAGATATTAATCCTAATTTAATATGAAAGTAAGATTGAGTTTCTACAAAAAAAAAATTTGGAAATTATATTTTAAAAAATTATGATATTTTTTTAAAGATTTTCGAGACAATTCCGAAAGCTGAACAGAATACTATGCTTTATGTAATTTTAAAGATAGCAATTCTGAAAGCTGTACACATTGTCTTATACGTACGAAAAATTATATATGAAAAATTGATTTTCGAATAAATACGCAACTCTTTCGATTAAAGCGAAAGAGTTGCATATTCTCTATTCTTATTTGACATATATAATGAAAGTCTTCTGGACACAGAAAGTGACAGCACATATCATGTGATAGCAATTTTAGGATATGTCAATGTATTTTAAGGTGCTATAGCGTATATGTGCTTGTCTTATGGCATGTCACTTGAAATTCATCATGCATGACAAAGTTGTCAATTTAAAGGCACGCCCCTCAGGCGAACATTTTGTTTCCATATGTGTTTGACTTATGACATGTTAAATTTTGCATTTGTTAAAGTTTAAGTTGCCCTTTGCGAGCAGTATGCACCTCTGGTGAAACTTTCGTTGTCATAAGTTCTTATCCTTAGCGAAATTTACGCAGCTCAAATGAAATTTTCTTTGGATAACAGGGTGACATAATAGGCATTGCATAATTTTTTCTCGCGATTTCGAATGAAAATGTATATTTTGACAGGTCCATGCAATATGAAATAAAGTCATTTGCAAATAAAAACGGTTTATTTTAGTACTTATGCACTTTATTATCAAAATTATTAAAAAATCACGTGATTCGTATGTGAGATCCAAATCCAATCGCGTGATGCATGGCCGTTGTGAAATTTAAATTATTTCTGCATGATTGAAATCGTGTTCACGACACTGATAACGACTCAAAATAATTTCACGATTATCATTATCCTGAGCGAAATTATAGGTTTCGATACTGTTACCCGAAATTTAGCTTGCAGGTAAGCAGCTCAAATGAAAGTTTCTTTGCGTAACAGGGTGTCCATTGTCAAGGACAATTCTTTCTTGCAAATAAGAGTAAATATATTTGTTTTGATAGCTTTATTCGAAATGAAGTAATTTTTTTTTTTAGAAAATTAAAAGGTCAGTTTCACAACATATGTACTCATTCACAATTATTATTAAAAATCGGGCAAAATAATGAATAGATGTTTGTCACCATCTTGTACACCGAACGACAAAAATATACCAACGGTACCATAGTAACGCAATACTAAAACAATACCGTATGGTTTGGATGAAGTAAAGCAGTGGCGGGAAAGTTCACTCACGCTATTGCACATATTTGTGAACATGCACAAGAACATAAGCTCAAGGGGGTGGAATATTTTCCACACTAGCACATGTGTCCAACACTGATATAAAGCATTACAAATACCATACGGTATTGTTTTGGTATTTATTCACGGTGTTGTATCGATTATTCTTTCGGTGTAGTCTACACAACTGTTTTCCAGTGCAGGCATAACTTGACTGCAAAATAAAAACGGTTAATATCAGAACATATGTACATTATAAGCCAATGATTATTAAAAATCGGTCAAAATAATAAATTGATGTTTATTGCTTCTTGTAGTTTTCAAAACTATTTTCCAGTGGAGACATAAATGTTTTGGCTAAAACCGATTATTTTAAGTACAAAGCTAAAAAAACGTTTGCCGTGATTGGCAGTCAATTCCTAATAGTCTACTTCGGTATATGAATTAATACCAAATGGTATTGAGTACGTTTGCCAATAATGTGAATAAAAAATTATCAGCAGGTATTGGCGACGTACCGCCCTTTTTTTAATCAGTGTCCATATTGAACAGAAAACAAATAAATAAACAACTACGGAATTTATTTTTAACGTGTTATTATTATTTTTAGCGGTTATAACCCTGGCCCGACCTTTGCGAACTTTACAACACTCAGAACAACATTTTCCTTTTGCTATTTTAGACTCTTGAACCGCATCCAAATATTCATCGTATTAGTCTCTCATTATCTTTCTGGATTTACAGTACCTCCTCGCTCAATAAGTTTTCGAGTCGTCTGCCTTACACTTCCTTGACCCCAAAGTTGAATGATCGTTCTGCACTGTTCATAATAAACAAATTTGGTCATATTTTATTTTTCGATTAAATAAGTCATGCGGACTTGTACATAATACCCAAATTATTTACTAATATATTTTATATTGGATTGTGTCTTTCGTTTTAGATCTAAGCTATGTTTTTGAATGGGATGTAATAACAAAACTTACAATTAAAATATCACACATATATCTGTTTACAGTTTAATTGAATGAAAACCGCAAAGGCGAATTTCACGGTTAATTTCAGTACATATGTACTTTGTTAGCTAAAAATGATTAAAAATCGGGCAAAATTAAAAATCGATAGTTGTCGCTATCTTGTATTCTACACAACTAGTTTTCAGTGGCGACATAAATGTTTTGTTTGTTAAATGTCCTTGTTATTTATTATTAAATATTATTATTTATTTTTCATTGAAGTTGTCTTAACTGAGTAGTCATACATTCATTATTATATATTTATACTTCAGGAAAAAATGTTTATAATATTTTATCTTAAATATAGTCCATTAGACAATAAGGTCTTAGTGCTTGGCTAATATTTGAGCAAATAAATAAAATTCGGCCAAAATTATAAATCGAAGTTTGTCGCCATCTTGTATTCTACACAACTCTTTTTCAGTGCACACATATATATTTTGGCTACAACCGAAAATTTCGCTTGAGGTGCATACTCAGCCTTAACGCGAATAAAATAATACCATCCTTTTTCTATGGGTGAAGAGGGTACAATTTTTATCCGATTTGGCCGAAGCTTCATTGCAATTTCCGTCTAAATCAGTTTATAACCTGATATAGTTCTTATATAAACCTACGAGTCTTTGATTTGAATTCTTGAGATTCTACCTTTTTTTTATTAATTTAAATGAAGATGAATGTAAAAGGCAACAATATTTTTAAAGTATCACACTTTTATTTATAACTTACTTATTTTTCTTTAGTATTTTTCCTTATTTTGCTATATGCAATTGTCGTTGACTCATTCAAAGAAAAATACTATTATATTATCTTATCAAATTCTAATAAATTCTCACTTAAATGAAGACGCATCATTCGCTTGGTGTATCAAAATCAACCGATGAAAAAAAATGCAGATTGATTACCATTTAATTAAATATGTATCATAATTTGAAAAATCGATTTATTTACCATGAAAAAATTATATTTAATATATGCAAATGCAAATTATGCCCATGAACATATCATCTTCTTATAATAGCCTTCTGGAATATTTGATAACAGAACTGGACATGCAAAATAATAACAGAACTTGACATGCAAAATTTTAGCCGAATCTTTAAAACAATGCGCACTCCAGAATCTCAAGACGTTAAGTCGGGGGATTCGTTTTTGTGACTGTTATATCTTAAATGAAGTACGCACCTCAAACAAAATTTTTGGTAGCAGCCAAGACATTAATATCTCCACTGGAAAATTGTTGCTCGATTTGTAATCATTTTTGGCTTATAAAGCTATTAAAACATATATATTCATTAAAAAAGTTTCATTTCAGCTGCGTACCTGCAAGTGAAAATTTCGGCAACGTTAACGATACATCGCTAAGGATATGTCAATGCATTCTTATGGTAACAAAAAAATTGGCCAGAGGTGCATATTACCCTTAAGCCTAAAAAGAACAATTTAAGTTTTCACACATTTTGCATTTCTAATTTTTTAAAAGGGAGTTTAATAGTTCGCGTGAAAATACGAACAGAGTACCAACCCTTATGCGATACAACAGTTGTTCTGTCGAAAAGTGGAACTTAGAACTAATGGCCCGTTTGCATGGCAAATCTGATGCATGGTCATTGTAATAGTATTGGCGAAATCAAAGGTGTTTGCGTCACATGTACACATAACCATCAGTTATGGCTGAAAAGTCAAAATTATTTAAATTTTTTCATAAGTATGGAGAATTAAATAAAACCGAAGAAAAGATGTATGATCGATGTACCGTTTTTGCAAAAGCTGTAATCAACACGTACGCATGATGAATACTATCATGATGTGCCGTATAAAAGGCCCATAAGTTATTTTAAAATACTGGTCATATTGTAATTGTCAAAAATAATAAGAATAAATAAAATATTTAATACCTAACAAAATTTTAATTATTTATTTTAATTTCAGGCAAACCAACTTTTCGAAAATGATGTAATATGCAACAATCTAATTAAAGTATCACACTTTTATATGTGCTGTATTTGTACTCTCCTAATTCATATATGTGTTTAAATGGATTCATTGGTTGTTATATATGCTATGTGTGGTCAAGAGACATATTGGGTTGCCCGAAAAGTAATTGCGGATTTTTCATATAGTCGTCGTTGACAAATGTTTTCATAGCTTGTGACTCTGTAATTGCATTCTTTCTTCTGTTAGTTATCAGCTGTTACTTTTAGCTTGCTTTAGAAAAAAAGTGTAAAAAAAGTATATTTGATTAAAGTTCATTCCAGGATTCACTGAATCCTGAGTTCATTCTAAGTTTTATTAAAAATACATTTACTTTCTTTTAAAAAATCCGCAATTACTTTTTGGACAACCCAATAGTTTGCCTGCGGCGTGACAAACTCATATAACTTCAGGCTTGAAAGAGCCCAAAACAAAAAGCCGATTTAAAATAAATAAACAACCCATATTTGGACGATTGTTTTTTTATTTTGCCCGAAAGACTGTCAAAACTCATTATAAAAAAATGGTGACGAAGAAAATGCGAACATATTTCCTAAAAGTGCTACTGAGTTCTATAAGCAAAATAGAAGCGACGTGTCGCTGCGCCAATACAAATTTCAATTCAATTAATTTCCAATGTAATTAAATTCTAACGAAATGGCCATCAATCAACTCTGTTTCCATGGTTTTGTCTTTGTTGTGTGTTGTTGTTTGACTTTTGTTTGTGTTCTGGCAAAAAAATAGAATCCGTCGAATTTCGCAATAATTTAATAGACATTTTCGCTGCGAATGAAGTCAGTACTAGGCTTTAGTCGTGATTTTCTCTTCATTCGTGAGTGATTAGTGTCGTGTGCATGATTTCACTCACTCACGCACCAATAATTTTAAATCAATCACGGCCACGCGCGATCACGTGATAGGATTTGGATCTCACTCACGAATCACATGACTCACGCATGATTAATTAATTTTTTTATTTACCAAAGAACAAAACGAGGAATGCCAACATGTATGAATCTAATCTGTGCCACATTTACGATATTAGGAAGACCTCTTGGTCGTATATGGTCTTTCCAGATAAGGTTCATATATGTGTAAAACTACTGTTTTTTGTGCTGTGCATAGTGGAATGCTCCGTAGAAGTAGTTGTAACTGCAGTCGCGGGCAATCAGATATCCAGTGGAGAGTCTCAGTGAGAGGTCGGGAGAAACTGGCTCAAAGTAAAAAAAAAACGAAAGTACTTCAGTTGCCCGATTTTTTCATGCAGTCTGTGAAGTGACAAGGTTAAATAGCGACCCTCATTGTGCATACACTGATTGAGTTGATTTTTGAAATTCGTGTCCACTCTTTGCAGCATATCAATTGGTATGTTAGCAATTATGTCGCGAATGCTATTTTTAAGATGTGCTATGCGCGTTCATCTCCTTCAAAAAAATAAGGACCAATTATTCCTAAAACTAACATCGCACACCCGACAGTAACTCGTTCACAATGACAGTAACTCGTTCAAATTCAATCTGAAGTTCACAATGAAGTGGTGAAGTTCTCGTGGATTTATACCATTCCAATAACGCATGTTTTGATTGGTGACGCAGGCGGAAATATTAAAGTTAGCCTCGTCACTGGAAAAAAACTATTACGACCGTAAGAAAAGAAGCTCTCGACGCTGACCACAGCATTATGGCAATTGAAGGGAGAGAGAAACAAACTTGGGGACTTCCCAATCACAAATTTGAGGCTCCCTAGACCACAACATTATGGCAATTGACTGTAGAGAGAAACAAACATGGGGACTTCCCCACCGGATGCGGCTCATCCCCCTCCCGCCAACTTATCGCTCGGGATTTTTTCAAATAAGTAAATTTCTCTGGCGCACATTGTGTGTTTCAAAATAATATGTGTGTTTACCTCTGAATGAGATTGTGACGGGGCAGCTTACTGGCCAGAAACCTGCCTTAACAACGCCACCGGATGATAACTGCACTTTCGCACTTACTTTTTAAAAACACACACTATTAATTTTGTCCCCAACAAATTCAAATGGGGTTCTTTTATTTCAGCAGGGAGTTTGATGGCTTTAGGTTGTATGTTGTCCAAAAAGGTTACTGTAGCACACGACTGTCTCTGTCCCTTCTGCTTTTCTTAATAATTTCTATACTGACCTTCATCAATTTTAAAGATTCCCAAAAAGAGAGCGAGCAATAGAACCCACAAGTGTGGGATCTATGTTCAACCACCAAAGAGAGCAGTCTAGGGGAGGAACGAGACAAAATAAACTCAATTATGAAGGGAGCAGAAGGGAACGAGCGCAGCGGAATGTTCACACACTCGAGTACATATATATATGTGTATATTAGCTAAACTAATTTGTCGTGTTGGTCCACCTTTGGCCCGCGGTGTGAACAATATGAATGTATTTAACATGATCTGATCGTACATTACTGTGCACCAATATATTGCTTTTGAATCAGTTATTTTAAAATACTACGTTTACTATTGTAGGCAATCGCCGGAATATACTGATAATAGGTGGTTAATGTAAGTTATTTGTTAAACCCCGTTTATACTGCTCATTAAATCCGGATTTAAGGCTCTCGCCAGCTGATTTTATAAAGGGAAAACAGATGATCGAGCCATTAAATACGGATTTAAAAGCAGTGAAAACGGGGTTTTATTATCACATTTTTTTTTTCTTTAAGTGCAGTATGCACCTCTGACGAAATTTTTTTGCCATAAGAAATGTACTGACGTATCCTAAGTGTCGTTACCGATACCGTGACCGTTAGAAAATTTCGTTTATAGATACGCAGCTCAAATGAAATTTTCTTTGCGTAGCAGGGTGACATAATAGGCATTGGTGAATATTTTCTTGCAAGTACGATGAAAATGTATGTTTTAATAGCTCCATGCAATATGAAATGAAGTTGTTTGGCAATAAAAACGAGTAATTACAACGCATATGTACTTTATAAGCCAAAAATGATTAAGATTAGTCCAAAATTATAAATCGATGTTTGTCGCCAACTTGTATTCTACACAATTATTGTATTTTGCAGCGGCGACATAAATGTCTTGGCTGCAAACGAAAATTTCGCAAGAGGTGCATACCCAGCTTTAATCGTTAATATTGGTGGTTTTATTGTTGTTATTATTTGTCTCGATTAATACTATTTATTGTTAGTAAAGTAATTTTTAATTTAAGGTGCATTTCACCCACCTTAAATGAAATTTTCGTTGTCGTAAAAAATGCAGACATATGCCTAACCAAGGCGGATATAAAAAGTTGGTCTCACACGAAAAGCTGTTAACAGCCGGCCAGGTTTGACGGTATTAACATGTCAGTTTTAAATTGCATTCTCTTTGTTGTTATCTTCTTTCTCGCATATTTTTCTGCTCATGAATGCAAAAGTATACACACTCTCACGCAATTTTTTTTTTGTGTTGGCCAAACGTCGATCGACTTGATGGCGGATTGCACTCTAGGATTTTTGGTTGTTGTACTGATGAGAGCACCTTTAATTGTTTCGCCATGATCCTAAACAAAATTGTCAATTTGCGTTACTGGGTGACATTGAAAGCATAGGGTATTTTTTTTGTTTCATTGAATCATATTTTGCTTGGTTTCATTTATACATAATAACTTTTAATTATGATAATTAATATGTGTATACTATCTATTTTCATAAGTTTATTTTCACTATATATCTCTAAATTCATATCACTCAAGTGGAATGCAACAAGAAAAGAATATTTTTAACAACATTTGTAGAATATCCAACCAAGACAATAAATGATATATGAATATAAAAATGGTGTGAGTATTTGGTCACTTTGTAATATTCAAGGCAATCTTATATTGAACAAAAATAGTATTTTGCTTTTGAAACACTTATTAACAAAAAAAGTTTACTATTTCAGGCAAACAGGAAAACTTACTGATAATTGGTGCGTAATGCAAAATTTTATCATTGTTAAAATGTCACACTTTTATTGGTAATATTTGCTGAACTTAATTTAAAAAAAAAAAGTTTAAAATATAATTTATTTATTACTCTTTATGGCTGGTAATATGTTCGTTTTTCACCGCTGAAAATACATGTTTTTCGCGGTTGCTTTTTGAAACACTAAAAAAATCTCAATGATAACATAATACTTTTGTGAACATTTTTTCATAAGCAATGAGGGAATGTTCTATTGAATGAAATCAGAAAGATCTTTTGCTCTAAAATCTATTATCTAAAAAAATAATTATGAAAAATCCCTTAAAGGACAGTATGTACCTCTGAAATTTTTTTACGTAGCAGGGTGCTATATTGTGGGCATTCAGAATTTTTTCTCACAATTACGTATTGTATGTAACGTACTTTACTAGCCAAACATGAATGGCCAAAATTTTAAATCCATGTTTCTCGCCATCTTGTTGACTACATAACTGTTTTCCAGTGGAGAAATAAAAGTCTTAGCTGTAACCATGACACAATTACCAGGTAGTGTACCGTAAACAGCTGAGTACAATTTTTTCTCGCGCTGCCGACGAGTTTTGTGTGTGTATTAGAGTTAAGAACCATAATACACAAATAATGCAAATGGCGTGAACCAGTAACAGACACAAAATCAGAGTTGCCCTAATCACTGATTTTGACAGATAGTGCACTCAACATTTTGTTGTTGGACAACTGCCACTACCTGTAAATTAATATAGCTTGGTTACAGCCAACTCCGATTTTGTGTACGTATCTTGTCCGCGCCATTTCTTGTTGTTTGTGTGTGTATGGTTCCTAACTTTTGTACTCATCTGTTTACGGTACACTACCTGGTAATTATGTCATTGCTGCAACCGAAAATTTCGTGAGTACTCTACTTCATTTTTAATTTTGAAGCGGGTATGCACCTCTAGTGAAATTTTCGATTGCAGCTAAGACATTTATGTCCACACTGGAAAATAGCTGTGTAGGCTAAATGATGGCGACGAACATTGATTAATTTTTTTTGCCGTTTTCGACTATTGTGATACCACAGGAACAGAAGAAGGAATATGCCTTCTAGTTCCTACCGTAACTTGCGAATGTTTACATCCGCTTAGGATATGTTGATGCATTTCATATGGTAACGAAAATTAAGCCAGAGGTGCATACTGCCCTTTAGGATTAAAATGCAGTGGGTAAGTAATACAATGTTTATATACAGGAAACGCCAGAGAAACTTATTAAAAAAATCCTAAGCTGTAAATTGGGCGAGGAAAGGTTCGAGATGAGGCGCATCTGGAGGGCAACGTCCCCAAGTTTGTTTCCCTTTCCAGTCAGTTGACATCATGCTCTAGTCTAGGTAGCAGTGGACCTTCGCCGTTGAGAGCTTGAGTGATCGTTAAGCTAACTTGTTGCTATGCAACACGCCTTCCACGCTCGTTTTGAAATTTCACCTCACACACTTGTGCCTTGCGATAATTCGATTCTGTGGTACAGTCGCTAATCTCAGAAATGGACTTTAACACTTGTTTTTTCCAGTGCCAAGGCTCACTTTCACATTTCCGGCTTCGTCAGCAAGTAAAACATGAGTTATTGGAGTGATGTAAATATTCAAGAACATCTTAAGAATATCATTCGTCACGGCGACACAATTAAAGGTGGTCTCATTTGTACAGCAACCACAAATCACATGGTGCAATCCGCTATCTTGCCATCAAGATGTTTTTTCAAAAATGATATTATTCTCAATACCAAACAAAAAACCGTGCGTTCGTGTGTGTACTTGTACAGGAAAAACGAGAGAAAGAGAAACTCAAACAAACCACTTAGATCATTCGCGAAGCCATTGCCAACATATCGATTAATATGCTGCAAATAGTGGACATGAATTTCAAAAATCGACTTAATCAGTGTATTCGGGGTCGCCATTTAGCTATTGTCATTTTCAAGACTGCATGAAAAAAATTGGGATATTGTATTCTCAATTTAAAAAGAATTAAAACAATTACTGAAGCACTTGGTTTTCATTGGACTTTCAAATAACTAACTTCCTTTTCTGAATATTGACAGGGCATTTAATGACGAGGAGATGGGTCGTCAGTTAGCGCTCTGAACCGTACGGGGTCTAACTGAGTTTCTCCTTGTGTGACTGTATGCTTTATGACAGGGCTATCAACGCGGATTCCGGATATAATGTTGTCAGAAGGCAGGTGATAAGGGGAACGGAATGGGGTGTTCTCTGGAATCCTCTTTCAGGTAGGGAGAAATGGGAACCGGGCATAGCACGGAGCTATAACGATTACCGCAAGAGGAATTCTGGGAATGGATTTACAGTTTTCGAAATCAGTATACATATATGACGGCCCTTAAGTTCGTGGGTTCTAGGACTGTCAGGTCGAAGTTCTTGGCGTAATGTGTGGAATCCCTGAATAGACTCCAGTTTCACGACGTAGCGCTAACATGGATTAGCGCATACGACGGTGCAGTATTGGCATTTACCCCATCTCTCTTCCTGTAATTTCTTCTTATCACATATTTTTAACTTTTTCATTTTCTTTTTACTACAGATCAGACTGGCCACCGAGTGAACTCACCATTTCTTAGTGGACTACCCATTCAACCTAAACTATTAACAATAAATTGTGACAAATTCCACAGAGAAATTATAGAATAGGAGAACAGCAGTTATCTAAATATAAATTTTTGATTTTGAAATTTCTTCAAACTTAAAATTTTATCAGATGACACGAAAACGGAACGTAAAATTTTGTTTTTACTGAATTCTACTTTCCAGTTTGATTGATATCACCTAAGTGGAATGAAACTAAATCCGAATGTATATATGATATGACTATTTGGTCACTCTGTTACTTTCAAGATTATATTAAGCTAAATACCACTTTGGTTTTGAATTAAAAAAAAAAAAAACTATTTTAAAAACCAACGTTGTTTTTTATTTTAACTAGCTATATTATTACGTTTGGTTTAAGTGGCAGTCTGCCATCAGACTCACTAAGACGTTTTCGTCCATTGTGATACCACAGGAACAGAAGAAGGAAGATGCTATATTACTAAAATGTCACACTTTTTTAACAACTATTTTATTTATTGTTAAAATTTTAATTTCAGTATTAAAATGCATGATTTTTCGTTGGAATGCAGTGGGTCAACTCTATAAAGTTTGTTCGGTAACATATGAATATGAAAACAATCTATATACATGTAGTTGTTGTAGCAGTGTGTTGTACACTGAGGCGGCAGTCCTGCGATGAAGGACTCCAACAAAAAATCGAGCTCACTATCTGTCAAAAGTTAAAAAGTGTTTTGTAAAAATAATTAAAAGCCAAAAATGATCCCCATCGATTGAAAACTAGCTAAATCAGATGCATTGTCCTTTCACAATTCACTTCAATTTTCTCTCTTAATTTTTTTTGTTTATTTTTCATCTTTGTTCTTGGTGCCTCTTTAAAGATTCGCTTGGTTTATCTTTCACTCTACTCATTTATTGTCTGTGTTACGTATATTGGTCTCTGTTCCGGTTATCAAAATTGCAAAACGAAAGATTTTCCTAGCTTTATGTGTTACAAACCTTGCAACATATAAAGCCATGTTGGAATGCATACTTAATCATATTTCTATAAAGTAAGAGGAACCTCAAAACCATAAAGAAAGAACACTTAGACAGTAGAGGCAAATAAGTTTTTTTCCGTTTTGCAAATTCGAAAACCGGAACAGGCGTGACTGTGAGAATTAGCTCTCCACATTGATGTCACTCAAGTGGAATTAAACGAAAACAGAATACGCTATAAAATACGATATATGAGAATATATATAACGCTCGAGACATTCTTACATTATGCTTTTGAATAGCTTATTTAAAACAAAAAACTTTATTTACTATTGTAGGCAAACGTTATAATTAAAATGTCATATCTTTTTCAGTGGTAACACTGAACACCTATTTTCTTTATTGTTAATATTTGTTGAACTTGGTGTTTTGAAAAATGTCGCGAATAACATTATTATAACTGTTTAATGTTGCTGAAACTGAGTTTTTTTGTCAATTTGCTGTTATATAATTAATAAAACTAATTTATTTCATATTTAACACAACGTTTCGTTGGTTTTCTAACTTCCTCAGGAGTTTTTAATAAAACTAAATTCGTTTCTCATATTATAATTATAAATTATTATTAAATCACGGAACGTGTTTTAAAACTGTATAATAGTTCTATTAAAAAAATATTGCAGTACGACTTAGTACTAGTATGTATCGCAGAACTGAGCGCTTTAAAGTATTGCCCGTTTATTGTTACCAAAATCATTTTCAATACAGGTTCAAAGTGTAAGATAAGATATTTCGCTGGAATGCAGTGGGTCATCACTATAAAGTTTGTTAGGTGTGAATATGAAAACAATCTATTCATACATTGATGTGACTCATGTGTAATGAAACTTAACCAAAACATAAAGTGTATAGGCCCCATGAACATCATTAGGATTGTCAAAATCTGCCTATTGTGAATGTTAACAAATGTCAGTAAATTTTTTTTTAATTTTATTTCACATCTTTTCCATATGAGGCTTGAATTTTTTTAATTTTGTGTATTTTATTATTTATTTGAATTTGAACAAACGTAATAGCAAGCATGTAAGAAAAACGTAAACAATAACAAGCGCAAAGCCTAGTTCTGACTTCATTTACAGCGAAAATGTCTACGGACGGACACTTTTTCCTTGGCAGAACGCAAACAAAAGTCAAACAACAAGACAACAGTATTGAAACAGAGCTGATTCGTCCCACTTCGTGATTTAATTGCATATGCAATGAAAATTGTGCGAAACTATCGCTACCATTCTGCTCATAGAACTCAGTACGACTTGCACGGAACTCAGTACGAACTCAATACGACTTGTTCGCATTATCTTCGTCACTATTTTTTTATAGTGCGTTTTGACAGTTGTTCGTGTGAAAAGTCAAAGTCAGTACCAGGCTTAATGACGAAAATCAAAAAATTGTATGTCGGCTGATTGCTTGTTGAGTGAATCCTGCTACAAAATATGGCATATAAATATCAAATATTCATATGCAGCAGCCCCACCCCTAAAACCAGACATGAAAGTCATGCTTCACTTATAGAAGGTTAGGTCAATTGCGAAAACATTAAGTGGATAGGCTCCATGAACATCATTAAGGATGACATCCTTACATGATGTTCAATCTTTTCAACCGATTGAAAATGTCATCAAATAGGAGACAACGTAAACAAAGAATGAATGTAAGAAGAGAACAAGTTGACATCCACAATGACTAGTACTGCCAAAAATTAAAAAAATTGTATGTCAGCTGATTGCTTAACCTTATTTAGTGAATCCTGCAAATGTATGGCATAAGCAATTAAGAACACCGTTTGATAATTTCTGTATAAGTTATATCAATTAAACAAATTATTAGCAAATCCAGTTTTAATTTGGGGGCTGGTACTATGCTCATTTTTCAATGTAACGTTTGTACATCACATCGCACAAATAAAAATTTATTAATTACTATTAGTCCATAGTGGTAGCTAGTTCCTCTTCCTTTTATAATTTGGGAAACAATATTTTGCGTTGCAGTTTGTAAAAATCCCTGTGGCGTTTTTTTTTCTAAAGGTTCGGTTTTCGCGGTGAAACTCCATATAAAAAATTAAGCAGAAAATATTGATGAAAAGTGTGCATTTCGCTATAACTTGTTTTTCGTTCCAAGAGAATTTAGATTTCACGACGCCCAAAAGGAGCACAACCACAGTCGCTGTGCAACAAGTTGTTTTCTTACATTAAATATACGCGATTGCCAAACTTCTAATCGTTACTGAGTTTTCGTATATAAATATAAATAAATATACTTCTAAAATAAATAAAAAAATTATTATTTCATAACAAGCTATTTCAATAAATCTATACGAAGCAATCTATCATCTGTCTAATCATCGACAGAGCATGTTGTGCTTTTGGTCTTGGAATTACAATAACATAATTTTGATACAAGTGGAAAAATTGTGCTTTTTATCTCATACCAGAGAAAATACTACAAAATCTAATTATTTTTACAAATAAAAGCTGCATTAGTTTTTCTTTAAATAGTTTTGTGTTACATTATATATTAATTTCGAAGGGTTGGGTCTTGGTTGAAATTACAACCGCGTTCAGTAAGATCCACACACTCACATTTGTGTGTACACATTAACGTAAGCAGCTGATAAATTGGTTGGTGTTATATTAATTTTTATATGTAAATGGCAACATTACGGCCAAAGAAACCCAGAAAAATCAACCGTGACAACCTTGTCAAACCACCGAATGAATGATTTTTGGAAAATGTTCCCCAGAAACTCGGGCGAAATTTTCTTTGCCATAAGCGGAATTTTCGTTGCCGATATAATTACCAAAAATTTCGCTTGCAGGTACGCAGCTCAAATGCAATTTTCCTTGCGTAACAGGGTGATAGAATAGGCATTGGAGAATTTTTTTTTGCTATTACGGATGAAAATGTGTGTTTTGATAGGTCGGTGCAAGATGAAATAAAGTTATTTGTAAATAAAAACATTTAATTTTATTACATATGTGCTTTTTTAGCCAAAAATGATTAAAAATCGGGCAAAACTGCAAACGACGTTTGCCTTCGTCGGATTTAATGGCTCAATCATCTGTTTTCACTTTTTAAAATCAGCTGACGAGAGCCTTAATCCTGTTGTGGCTGCTACCATGACATAATTACCGGGTGGAGTACCGTAGCTAAGTACAATATTTCTCGCGCGGATGTATGTGTGTATTATAGTTAAGAACCATAACACATAAAGTTATTTGCAAATAAAAATGATTAATTACAGCACATATGTACCTTATTAGTTTAATTGATCTAATTAGAAAATAAAGTGGATATTTCGAAAATTTTAATCAGTTTGGATTGGATTTGAATCAATTAAAATATTAATTGAAAAATTCAATAATTTTTTTAATTGGAGCAATTAAAAAATTAATTGAAAAATTTCAAAAAATTTCATTCACAATAGAGGTATTTCTGCAAGTGGCCACACTTATTTGTGAAAAACAAGTCATAAGTCACTGTCATAAGTTAAATAAGCGGAACTTTCCAAAAGCCTTTGTCGGCATCTTCTACTTTTATCCAAATATTTTTGTTGTAATTGCAGACCAAAACCACAACACATTCTTTTTTATTCCTTTTTATTTCGTACAGATTGATTGAGTTGCTTGTTGTGAAAGACATTTTTTTTCTTTCGAGTATATTTATTTATATTTAAAAAGTACTTTCTTATTTATGCATCCACAAACACTTTATTTTTTCCACCCAGAATAAATTCATGTGAGCAATATCACTGACACTAACAAACGCTCAGTTACAATTAGAAGTTTGGCGATCGCGTTTATATTGCGTAAGAAAATGACTATTGAGAGCACAACCATAACCTCAATAGATGTAACGAAATGCAAATATTCCCTGGATAAAAAAAAACAAGTTATGACGAAATGAACACATTTCGACAATTTTCCGTTTGTTTATGTAAATGGAGTTTCAACGCGAAAATCGAATATAGTACCAGCCTTAATTTATGATGGATTTGTTAGAAGAAAAGGAATGAAGGAGAAGATTTTTGGAAAGAAAGTGAGAAAATACAAGTAAAAGCGTGCTTAGCGTGGGAACCCACAATCATGGATTCTCCTAAAAATGTATGTTTCGGTAATCGAAAACCGCAAACGTTTTCCGGTTTCAAATTGGTCAGAACTTCCTCTGCAAATTGAGAATAAATGCAATGATTTCATTATAATTATGAATTTCTACATACAATGCATTGCTGCACATCTAAAGATTTAAATCACATCTAATAACCCATGTTTATGAATTTTTGATATATTTAACAACATTCCAAATTCACCGCTGTCGCTGTGGGTACATTTTGCGAATCCATTGCAAAAAACAGGAAAAAAAAACACCTGATAGCATAATCTTACAAAATATTGCGAAATATGTCAGTAAAATGTAAAAATATAAATGATAGTTTAAAAAAATATTTAAGTTGTTTTGCTAATCATACAAATGTTTTTTATCTTTGCAAAACTTTTTATTATTTAATTTAGAAAAATGTTGGTCCGTGGCTGTGTTCTTGCCGTTATTAACATCGACTGAAAATGTGCGTCCATCGAATTATGTCTGTCAGAATAAAACACGGTGGCAAGATATATTCATGTTCAGGTAGTGGCAGTTGCCCAACAACAAAATATTGAGTGCATTATCTGTCAAAATCAGTGATTCGTGCAACTCTGACTTTGAGTATGTTACTAGTTCGCGCCATTTTTCGTTGTTTGTGTGATATAGTTCATAACTATAATACACACATACGCACGACCAAAACTCGTCGACAGATAGTGCACTTCGCGAGAAAAAATTGTACTGTTTACGGTAAACTACCTGGTAATTATGTCATGCACGGTGGTGTACCAAAGTAGGTTTTTCGGTTTGCATTTTATCGCACGATTCCAAACCAAAGAAGAACAAATTTTGATAATGTAGTATTATTAGCAGATACAAAGTAATTGACACAAAGATACGTATGGCGTATACAATTAGCAGAACATTTGACTCATTTCTGTTACAGCTGTTTGAGTGTTGCCAATGAAATGTTATGTAAATAAAATGCAAATCGCACGAAAACCAGAGAATCAATCTATGTCTCGCATGAATTAATTACGATTTGTAATCGCACGCTTCCGTGATAATCCAGCGAATAACATTATATAATATATGTTTGTTTTTTTAAATCCGTGTTTGTATATTTCGTTAGGCCATCGTGGCGCAGAGGTTAGCATATCCTCCTATGACGTCGAACGCATGGTTTCAAATCCCCATCGTGAACATCACAAAAAATTTCAGCGGTGGTTATCTCCTTATTACTGGTGGCTACTTCTGTGAGGTATCCTGCCATGTTAAATCGTCTCTATCAAGAGGTGTTGCTATACGGTACGACGTTCGGACTCGGCATAAAAAAGGAGGCCCCTTATTATTGAGCTTAAACTTTAATCGTACTGCACTCATTGATATGAGAGAAGTCTCGAAGACATATTATCCCATGTAAAGTACAGCAAACAGCTGACTGCAATTTTGTGAACTATCTGTTAACAAGTTTTGGTTGTGTGTGTGCACTATAGTCATAGACAGTAAATTGTATATTATATCATATATATTGTATAATTGCATATATAATCATCGTCCCTTTTAAGAGGCACCAAGTACAAAGTTTAGAAATAAACAGAAGAGAGAATTTCAGGAGAAACTGCGTATGATCAATGGGCAGGCTACAGAGACGGCGATTTCGAACCTAACCAAGCTCCATCACCATTCTACTTTGCCCTAAAACGATTACTTGCTTCCACCACTCATTAATTTGTGAGCTGTGCAATGGTAGAAGCATGCCTTCTTGAGGCGAACATTGGATTGGAGCGCAATAAGAAAGATAAACCACAAACCGCCAATATCTCAATTCCAATATATATCAATTCTTTTTCTTCTCTTAGGTGACTTTTAAGAATGAATCAAAAGATAACGCCGGATTTGTAATCGTTGTTCGTTGTTGTTTTTTGAGAGAGGGAAAATGCATCTATACGAAATCTATTGTCTGTGATTATAGTTAAGAACAATAACACACACAACTAACGAAAAATGGCGCGAACTAGTAACATTCTCAAAATCAGCGTTGCACTTATACTACTGAGTTTCACAGATAGTGCATTCAATATTTTGTTGTTGGGCAACTGATCCTGCAAGTAATACATGAATATATCTTGGAAGTATCCCTGTTCCTAAGTCGAATGTTAAATAGTTGTGTGGACTACAAAATTTTTAATAATTTTTATGTAATATGTACTCAAATTAAACATTTTTTTGCAAACAATTTTATTTCATGTTGCATGGACCCAACGATGCATACATTTTCATTCGTAATTGCAAGAAAAATTGTCCAATGTCTAATATATCACCCTGCTATGCAAAGAAAACTTTATTTCAGCTGCTAACCTGCAAGCGAAGTTTTCCGTAACGGTATCGATTACAAAAATTTCGCTTAGTATATGTTAATGCCAGAGTTGCATACTGCCCTTTATAAAAAACAGCAAATTTTTATAGTTGAAATAGCAGTCAGGTCTGTCTTTTTTATTTCCTGTAGCAAACCTTTTTGCTATAAGTGTCGTTGAATACATATATGTATATGGGCAGCTATAAGTCTCCACATTGATGTCAATGAAGACGAATGAATGATATGAGTATTTGGTCTCTCTCTTATTTTCAAGTTCATTTTCATAATAATGTATTGATTTTGAATCACCTTTTTTTAATTTTATTTATTTTCTAGGGAAGCGCGAGACAATACAGTTACAGGTATGTATGGTGCGTAGCAGGCTTCTTTTACTATTAAAATGTCACACTAATTTCAGCGGTAACAAAACAACCTTTTTATTTATTGTTAATATTTGATGAATTTGGTATTCTGATTTATTATTACCACAGTCATTTTTAATTTGAAGATCAAAATTTTGGCTGGTACTAACTATGTTCGCTTTTCACCGGTAAAAATACATGTGTTTCACGGTTACTTTTTTGAAACAATACAAAAATCTCAATTATAACATAATACTTTTTATAAAAATTTGTTCATAAGTAATGAGGGAATGTCCTACTTAATGAAATCAGCAATTTTTTTTGCTTCAAAATCTATTATCTTAAAAAAGTATTCATGAAAAAATTTCGCTAAAAGCGAATATAGTACTACCCTCTAGGTTAGAATGCAGTGGGTCAACAAAATAAAATTTTATAGAATCAACAATTTGCAATCTACACATACCCACACGTTAATGAGACTGAAATGGAATGAAACTATAAATATTTAATATAAGTATTTTGTTACTTAGAGAATGTACTAATAGCTGGTGTTCGTTTTTCACAGTCGAAAACACATGTTTTTTGCTTTAAAGTCTATTGTCTAAAAAATTAATCACGAAAAAATTTCGTGAAAAGCGAACATAGTACCAGTATTAAGGCAATGTTATATAGTACTACAACAATGTTTCAATAACTTATTTGATATGGAAAAGATTGTTTTTCATTTGAATTTATAAAAGTTCATATCACGAATGAAACTAACGAATGAAAATCTTTTTTCAAATTGGCACATGCTATTTGAGCGATTAGAGCGTGCTCTATTCCTTCTGATAAAAACATAAAGAAATCATCTGTTTTTTGCTGTCAGTCGAATGAAGCAAACCCATATTAAATTGTTTTCACAGCTTAATGATTTAACCGACTTTCTCACAACTCTAACAATGTGTTCGCATAAAAAACATCAGCTGTTGCTCACATTTTTAGGTTATGTCATAGGAAAATAACATACAAGTGTGAGCAAAAGTGATGAATGGTATGTAAATTAACAATTTTGACACACATGATGTACTGCATCATGACATACATGATGTATTGCACTACGATTCAAGTGATTTGCATTTGTTAACAGGGATGTTTTTGACAGCTTTGTTTATTGTGATCTGTATTTTATTGTGTTCAGCATATATATTGTGGTCAGAAATATCGTGTTTTGCAACGAGGTTTCCCATACATTTTCAGTAGGAGCAAATCCATTTATTTGAGAAGATTTTCAGCAAATCTCCTTCGAAATTCAAATGCAACACTGCGTTTGTTGTTGTTTTTGTAGCCACATTTTCATGTGCAGGTAGCGATCCTCAATCTCGTTCCGGTCCAAAGGACCGATCGCCACGGGAACAAGCTGGCCATTGGTTATTATATAGGCGCCAATAACTCGCCTTGTCATATCAAGCAACATAGGCACTCAGTATTTGTGCAACAGGCCTCTCACTGAGACTCTCCGCTCGATGCCGCTGATTGTCCGCGACTGTTGTTGCAGCTTCTTGTGACAGCAATGAACACCACACACATCGGACCTCAAAGTTCCAGCAGCACTGGATTTAGTCAAGAAGGAAGATATTCCTTCTCGACCAGTGGCATGCGCTTTCTCAGATCCTGAATCCATACTTGGGAGACAAAGGGTCTGTAATCCCAATCTTTCAACCACTGACTGGAAGATTGCGATGAGGCTGATGGCGACCGGAGACATGCAGGATTTCAACTAAACTCCGGCTGACTCGCAGTCTGAAGGAGTTGTATCCTACGGATTTAACAAGTTGAAACTAAAGGTCTAGAAACGGTGTGGTTGGGGAATCAGCAGACAACTCATCGGTTGTTTCTGAACACTTGTCTGAGGAACTTACAAGTTGTATCCGATAGGTTGGCCCCTTATTTTAGGGAGATATTTTCCGTTTGTAGTAGCATGTCGTATATATCTGTGGGATGGAGGGACTATAAGATATTGCAGGTTAAGTTAAAAGCAGGAAAACCTTTCCACGCGAAGGCGAAAGATTTTCGTCCTATTAATATGTCATACTTTACGCTGAAGACTCGAGAGGTTGATAGAAACATGTCTAAGGGCAAAGATTTCTGGAGATCACCTGTCTCGGCAACAGCATGCATATGGTAAGGGCAAGTCCACTGAACCAGCCCTTCACGAGTTTGTCGCCTACGTAGAGGGTTCTCTCGCTATCAAGGAATATACAATGCTAGAGTTTCATTGAAGGTGCTTTCAATAATGTAAAACCGATGTCAATCATAAAGGAGCTGGAGTTTCTGGGCATTAACACTACCGTAAGAAAGTACTCAATTAGTAAAATATAACTTACGGTAGCCTTGGGATATTTATATCAAAAAATATAGATCAGCAGAGGAATACTTCAAGGAGGTATACGTTTTCCTCTACTTTGGAATATAGCCATTAACATAATATTATTGTCTCGGGAAGGAAAAGGTGTAAAAGTGTTCGCGTTTCTCGTTTCTCGCACTAATAGGGCTTTTTTTTTTAATAAAACAAAAACGGTTTTGGATATCAATGAAATTCTTTATTGCTGTGAAGGAATGTTCGATGCCAATATGTGTGGAACTCGATTTCTTTTCCATGGGGGCACGCTAGCATAAATCGGCCGATACTGCTTCAATTTCACGTTCGGTTCATAACCTGATATGCTGCTACATAAACCGATCTCGGATCTTGACTTCTTGAGCCTCTAGAGGACGTAATTAATATTCGATTTGGTTGAAGCTTTCAACAACTGTACTAAGTATGGTTCTAATCGGTTCATAACCTGATATAGCGGCCATATAGACCAATCTTGGATCTTGATTTTTGATTATTATTATTTTGTATGAGGTTTTTTTGTTATGGTTTTCAATAACTGTGCATCTGCTATAGCTCCCTTATAAACAGATCTCCCGATTATATTTCTTGAGCCCCTAAATGGCGCAATTCTTATCCGATTTGGCTGAAATTTTGTACAACGGCTTTTCTCATTAAATATGGTCTGTAGCTTGATACAGTTCCCATATAAACAAATATCTCGATTTTACTTCTTAAGTTCCTAAAGGACGCAATTCTTAAATGAATTGGCTGAAATTTATCGCAAAGACTTCTACAACGGTCTCCAATATCCAAAAATTGGTCCACAACCAGCTATAGCTCCAATAGCATAGCAATTTTTATCCATTGTCCTTGTCCAAGCTAAGAACTTGACATGTTTACTCTTTTTTATTGTACCCAATGAATGAGATAATGAGAAATTTCAGATGGTTTCCCATAAGAGAATATGAAAAATAAATGTAAACTAGTATCTATATTTCACAGAAGAAACTGAATATTATTTGTTTATAAAGTAGTAAAATAGTCGCATATATTTCTTACAACTTTAAGCGCAATATGAACCTCTGATTGCTATAAGAATTGCATTGACATATCCTTAACGAAATTTCGTTACCGGTGCCGTTACCGAAAATTTCGCTGAAGGTGCGAAGCTCAAATGAAATTTTCTTTGGGTAACAGTCATTGGAGAATTTTCTCTTGCAATGAGGAGAGGAGAATGAGGAGAGTCTCAGTGAGGAGTCAGGTGGCACTGGCTCTTAACTAAATACTGAGTGCCAATGATACTCGAGATGACAAGGCGAGTTATTGGCGCCTTCAAATAACCAATGGCCAACATCAGCGTCTGTTCCCAGGTTAGGGGCGGCTGGCGGCGAGCGTCGGATCTTGGAGCAAGCGGCTCGCCATAACGACGGATACATGCAATCCCACAAACCCATGCGGTTGGGGCGCTGGGCCAGTAACCCGCCCCCGGAAAACATAGAACTACTATGAGTAACAAAGGAATAGTAAAAACCGACCCCCCAACGTTGACGACCCACGCAAACGAAACAAGGACCATGATTTGCGGATCTGCACCTGGAATGTCCGCACTCTTTATAGGGAAGGTATATACTATATACGCGCTGGCGGATGTATTAGAGAAGTACAAGGCAGACATAACCGCCTTACAGGAAGTGCGATGGACTGGGAATGGCGTCACTACAACACCAAACGGTGACGAACTATACTATAGCTGCCATAACACGAGGCATGAATTTGGCTGCGGATTTGTGGTTAGTCGAAGACTGAAACACCTAGTCTCCAGCTTTACTCCGGTGGATGAGAGGCTAGCCACAATCCGCATAAAAGCCAAATTATTCAACATCAGTCTTATTTGTGCCCATGCCCCGACGGAAGACGAGCAGACCAAGGATATTTCCTACGAGCGCCTGGAGAGAGAATATGACCGCTGCCCCGCCCATGATATTAAAATCGTTCTGGGAGATTTTAATGCGAAAATAGGGAAGGAAGAAATTTTTGGTCCAACAGTCGGAAAGTTTAGCCTCCACGAGATAACGTCCAGTAATGGGTTGAGGCTGATAGATTTTGCCGCGGCAAAAAACATGGTAGTTAGTAGCACCAGATTGCAACATAAAATATCTACAAAGCCACATGGCTGTCACCCGATCAAAACACGAGAAACCAAATTGATCCCGTTGTGATAGATGGAAGGCATTCATCCAACGTGTTAGATGTACGATCGATCCGTGGAGCGAATATAGATTCGGATCATTACCTTGTTGCAGCAAAGGTTTGAACATAGCGAGGAAAGTACGATCTGACACTGCACGGAAGCTGGACATTGAAAAGCTGCAGACACAACAAATGGCAGCGGCATACTCCACTCGACTGACCCAACTGCTTGATGAAAGCACTCCTTGCTCCGATTATATAATGGCGCAGTGGCAAACTATTGCCCACTCCATGGAAAATGCCGCGAAATCCGTACTTGGGTAGCGGAAGCCTCCTTTAAAAAACCCATGGTACGTCCAAGAGTGTCGAGATGCTACTGAAGCCAAGAATGCGGCATATAAAGCAACCCTGCAATCAGTAGCAACGCGCCAGATGAAGGAGAGGTGTCGGGAGAAAAGGAGAGAGGAGAAACGTCTATTCCGCAGAAAGAAAAAGGAAATGGAAAGACGTGAGTGCGAGCGAATTGAGATGTACAGGAGTCAGAATGAAGTCCGGAAATTCTACCAAAGAATTAAACAACAAACCGATGGCTTTGGTGCAGGCACATCCTCCTGCAGAGACAAAGAAGGAAATCTGGTAACTGACACAGACAACATGCTGAGGATATGGAAAGAACATTTTACCTAACTGCTAGTGTCCGATGTTGGCGGCGAAGAGGATACCGCAGAACCAATCCCTGATGATGGTATAGAAAGGTAACCTCCTAGTCAAAATGAGGTCCAAGTAGCAGTAACCCGACTAAAGAACAACAAAGCAGCAGGAGCCGACGGGTTACCCGCTGAACTATTTAAGACCGGAGGCGACACGCTGATAAGGCGTATGCATCAGCTTATCTACGCAATCTGGCTAGAAGAACGCATACCCGATGATTGGAACCTCAGCATACTATGTCCCGTACACAAGAAAGGAGACAAGACGGAATGTGCCAACTACAGAGGAATAAGTCTCCTCCCCATCGCATACAACATACTCTCGAGCGCACTGTGTGAAAGATTGAAACCCAAAGTCAATGAGATAATTGGGCCCTATCAATGCGGCTTTAGACCTGGTAAATCCACCCTAGACCAGATATTCACACTGCGCCAAATCCTGGAAAAGACCAGAGAAGGACAAATCAACACCTACCACCTCTTTGTTGACTACAAAGCCGCCTTCGATACTCCTTTACGTTTAAAGGTATTTCAAGCCATGTCTGAGTTTGGTATCCCTGCAAAATTAATAAGTCTCTGCAGGATGACACTTGCTGATACGCGTTCCTCAGTAAGAATAGGAAAGAATCTCTCCGAACCATTAAATACCAAACGAGGTTTCAGACAAGGACACAGCCTATCGTGTGATCTCTTTAATATCCTGCTGGAGAAGATTATACGAGATGCAGAAGTGAATAGATATGGCACACTAATCACAAGAGAGCACATGGTACTTGCCTATGCCGACGATATCGATATCATAGGTCGGTCACCGGAAGTAGTAACTGCAGCCTTTGAAAGAATCGAAAGAGAGTCAGTGAAAATGGGTCTGGCAGTAAATGGAGATAAGACGAAATGGATGGTCTCCACTCCCAAAAAGCCTTGTACAACCGAGCAGATAAAGAACATGGAGAGAGTTGGGAACCACAACTTTGAGATAGTCAGTAACTTTATCTACCTCGGCACCGCCGTAACCGAAACGAATGACACCAGTCTTGAGATAAAGCGAAGAATAATACTGGCAAATAGATGCTACTTTGGACTAAGTAAGCAGTTAAGAAACAAGGCCATCTCTCGACAGACGAAGACTGCACTTTACAAGACACTGATACTACCCGTGCTGTTATATGGTTCTGAAGCATGGGTACTTGTGAAAGCAGATGAGGCAGTGCTTGGAGTATTTGAGAGAAAGATTCTTCGTAAAATATATGGACCAGTTTGCGTTAACGGAGAATATAGGCGACGTATGAACCACGAGCTGTATGACGACGATAGCATAGTTACACGCATCAAAATACAACGGCTTCGTTGGCTAGGTCATGTTGTCAGAATGGATGAAGAAGCTCCAGCAAAGAAGTCTTTTGAAGGCAAACACGGTGGTACACGCAAACCGGGAAGACCAAAAGCCCGATGGAAAGATCAAGTTGTGGGAGACACCTCGAAACTTGGTGTCAGAGATTTTAGAATGAGCGCAGAAGATCGAGGCGCTTGGAACGCTATTCTACGTTCGGCTAGTGGAAGAAATATTCTGTCATAGCCAATTAAAGTAAAGTAAAGTAACTACGAATGAAAGTGTATGTTTTACCGCTCTAATCGAAAAAATAACAGTGATATTTTGAAAAGTGATTTTTATGTTTTGGTTTCATTCGTATTACACTATGTGTGCGACTTTGACAATGCAAAATTTGACATGTCATAAGAAAAGAACATGTAGTACGTTGGCACCTAATGGAAGTAAAATTTTAGAGATGTAAAAGTGTTTACATAGGAAAAGAAGGTGGTATATTTTTGTTGACATTTAGAGGTGGAGGTTGTGAAAATGGTGGTTAAATCATAAATATTTGAAAACAATTTAATTTGAGGTTGCGTTCATTCGACTGACAACAAAAACAGCCAATTTCTTTATGTTTTTGTCAGAAGGAATAGAACACGCTCTAAACCAAAAACTACATGTGTTATTTTGAAAAGTGATTTTCGTATGTTAGTTTCATTTGTATCACACGACATGTACAATACACCTATATACCATGTAATATAGACCCTAATTTTGTTGTACAATCATATGTATGTATGTACCATTTAGACTCAACATAGGTACGAGAAAATTTAGGTGGAGTACCACTAAAAGTATAAAATAATACGAAATGACTTAACTCCACAGATTCCCAATCTATATATATAAAAGAGCGATAACTTTGTGACTGGCAGACCGATTGACTAATCAACGTCTAGCCCAAACAGCTAAAGCTAGGATCATGAAACTTGGCACAAATGTTGGTTTTGGGTCATAGGCTCGTGATAAGACGGGATTTTGTGATATTCGTGCATTAAGGTACTAAAAGGTACCAAATAGTACGAAATGGTGAATGTGTAAACATGGAAAAGAACGGACAAATAAAGCTAAAACTTTTAAATTCATGTTGCGTAAAATTGGGGTTGGGAAAAATATGTGAAGAGTTGTTCTCAAAACATCAGAAAACGTACTTTTAGTACCGCATTTGGTACTTGCTTTACGGATAGAGCTAGAGCTCTGAAATTTGACAATTAGGTACAACTAGGAAATATATGATGGGTGAGTAAAATATATTTTTTGATTATTTTGGTGCCAAAAATGATAAAATTGTACAAAATAGCTTATCTTCTTCCACAGCGAACGGTTAACAAGATCGTGATCTTGAAAAATTTGAATATTCGGTACCAAATCTTACCAGATGTGGAAGAAAACGTACTATAGTGCTGCAATTGGTACTATTTGGTACATTCTATACTGGTTGTGCAAAAGGTTTCATTCATTAGGACACAGTTACAACTTGACGGTGTATATTGGACAACTAGGGGATTTTCTTAAAATTCGTCTATTTAGGTTTAGTACCTAAACAGACGAATTTTAAAAAATTTTACATTCCATACGAACTGAGCTAGAGCTCTGAAATTTGGGATACAGGTACATGAGAGTATATTCGGCCGCCTAGAATATTTTTTTGATATTTGAATTGAATATTTTTGTGATTTGGGATTTGTATATTAGGGCACTTAAACTTACAAAGTGTTACTTTCTTTACGGATTAGGTAAAAGCTTTTAAAATTACGATACAGTTACACCTTGACATTGGGTGTACCATCGGGGACAGCGAAGCGACCGGGCGTATACTAGTGATATCATAAACAGAGTGTTTATAGGGTTTTCCGAAATTCCGACATTGGAGAAACCAATGTTGACAGCTATTAAATGCTAAATGGGCCAAATCTTCATAAAAAAATATGCACACATGTACATCACGCTTAAAAGTATATCTAGTGTTCATTTAAATTCTTCCCATTGGTGGCACCTTTAATTCAAATCTGACTACATAAATGCTAACTAAACTTAAAAAGCGAAGCAAGGTGTAGATATATGGAAGCTATATTTAAATCCGAACCGATTTCTATAAAATTCACCAGTAATATCAAGAGTCGTAAAGAAATCCTTCCTGCCATATTTCGAGTAAATCGGTTAACAAATGACCACATTGCAATATTACCTTAGGTAATCAGCCGTGTAAACTTCTCTGCAAAGTGGTGTCGCTCTGCGGCAAAACGTTCGGACTCGGCAATACGGTTGGTACTATGAAGTTCTATTTGGTCACTTTGTTCATTTTAAGATAGATGTGATTTTAACCAAACATTTCATTTACCTCCATGGCTCACTTACTGAATATAACGTATGTTTTTATATTTCAGACACTTTAAGAAACCTATCCATATTTGGAGTGTACACTGTTAGAATATTTATTACCATTCGGTGTGGGAGAAAACAATACCGTATTGCATGGATGATGTAAAGACGATGCTAACCTATTCATTATTATTAAAATATCACACTATATAATATCTAAAATAAATTTTGAAGCATTTTATAACTGTTCTATTGTTTAATGGTTTTCATTATGTCAAACCAGCTGAACCGGTAATCATGAATAAATAAATACTTTCTTAAGAAAAGCAAAAATTCGCAAAATTTTTGTACAGACTTCGTATAAAATTACAAAAACAGGATTAATAAAAAACATTACAATGGCTTTTATATTTGGTCATATTTTTTGTTATTTTCAAGGTAAATATGGTTTTGGCCACAACTTTTAATGTTGAAGAAATTTTTTTTTCATTTCAGTTAATAGCAGAAATATATAGTGTGTTAAAAAATGGAAAGTTAAAATATCACCCTACAGGATCACAAATTTGTTCGTCTATAAAGTACTATGTTCGCTTTTCGCAAAAAGTATTATGGTACCATTGAATTTTGTTTCAAAAAGTAATGGCGAAAAACATGTGTTTTCAACTGTGAAAAACGAACATAGACCAGCCAATACATAGAAATCAGATATTCCTTTTATAAAATCATTTGATTTTGATGTCGAAAGAATCAAATGTTAGCGGTCCTGATCGAGTATCTTACATAAACGTTTATGTATTTTATTGCTTTTGGTTTTCATTCATTTTTATACCCATCACCGGAGGATGGGGGTATATTCATTTTGTCATTCCGTTTGCAACAAATCGAAATATCCATTTCCTATAAAATATATATTCTTGATCAGCGTAAAAATCTACGACGATCTAGAAATGTCCGTCCGTCTGTCTTTTGAAATCACGCTACAGTCTTTAAAAATAGAGATATTGAGCTGAAACTTTGCACAGATTCTTTTTTTGTCCATAAGCAGGTTAAGTTCGAAGCTATATCGGACTATATCTTAATATAGCGCCCGTATAGACCGTTCCGCGGATTTAGGGTCTTAGGCCAATAAAAGCCACATTTATTATCCGATTTTGCTGAATTTGGGACAGTGAGTTGTGTTAGGCCCTTCGACAACCTTCTTCCATTTCACTCAGATCGGTTCAGATTTGGATATAGCTGCCATATAGACCGATCTCTAGATTTAATGTTTTGGGCCCATAAAAGGTGCATTTATTTTTCAATGTTGCAGAAATTTGGGACAGAGAGTTAAGTTGAGCTTCTCCACATATTTCTGCAATTTGGTCTAGATCGATCAAGATTTGCATATCACTGCCATATAGACCGATATCTCAATTTAAAGTCTTGGCCCCAAAAAAATGCGCATTTACAATCCGATTTAACTGAAATTTGACACATGTTATGTTAGGCTTTTCGACATCCATATTGTATGTGGTTCAGATCGGTTTATTTTTAGATATAGTTACTAAAAAGTCCAATATTTTGCTACACACAATTGAACAGTGACTTGTACTTATTAGTATTTGGTCCAAATCGGTTCATATTTCGATATAACTGCTATGGGACATAAGGTATGCAATTTTCACCGGATATTGATGAAAGGGGGTTTATATATATACCCGAGGTGGTGGGTATGCAAAGTTCGGTCCGGCCGAACTTAACGCTTTTTTACCTGTTTTTATTAATCAAACATCGCCCACCCGGGCTTTACATTGATAGATTGGAAGATTTTCAGGTTTTTAGAATACAAAAATCAATATTAAAATCTAATATAATACTATCACTAAAATAAATAACTGACAAATTTATTGAATGTAAAAAAATGTTAAAAAAATAGTTACATTGTCTAACGCACAATTATCCGTTCAAACAGCAAGAAAAAGCCGCAAATGTGAGATATTATCAGTGATGAAAATGAATTCAGTTGCCTATAAGAAATTTTGGATTAGCTTAGGCTTAAAAGTTTGTTGACATACTGAGATGTTTTTAAGACTAGAAGGAAGAGTATTCCATAGCCTAGACAAGCGAATTACAAGAGATCTTTCAAATACAACATGATTGAAACTTTCAATACGAATTTGAGAGTTCGAGGGTTGAATGCAAGAATTGAAAGTAAGGAAGAAGGTAACTGGGTTCACGGTACTTAAGGATATTGAAGAAAAAGCAGAGGCATCTAATATTGAGAAAGTGCTCAAAAGAACATCCAAGTAATTGTTTCGCAAAGTATTCGTAGTCTCGTCTACAACGACGACCGTAAACAAACCGTAGTATGCTGTGGAAACACTTCTGAAGCCTAAGCAGATTAGTCCTATTGGATCCGGAATATACCTCAGCACCATACAATATATGAGGCATCAGCAACGAATGGGTCAGCATATATTTTATTTGTGTGGGTAAAATAACATTCAAATTGTAGAGCTTTTTAAGTATAAAGTTTAGTTCGGTTTTTATTACAGCAAATACTGCCGTGGTCTGGTAACATTTTATTGTTTTATTGACTGAGAAAGAAAGCGCTGATCTAACATCATTAATTGCATTGGTTATTTGTTTTATGCAAAATTTATGTTTATTTTTTAACCATGACAATGAGGTACAATAAAACTTTAAGCTTTTAAGTTATTTTAATGTTCTTTTCAGAAATCAAACACAGCCATTCAGCATGCTAACCTTTGCGCCCTGTGGATCCTAATACTTATTTATAAAACTATAAACACGGGATTTATTAAAACTACGACAATAGCGTTACACCGTATTCACAAAACTTAATGCAACCTTAAAGTAGATTTATTTGATATATTTCCTTTATAGAACTGTCAAGTACACGCAAAAAAAGATAGCGTTTGGGATGTTTTTGGGACAAACAAAATACTTTTATTAAAAAGTTTTTCTTCTATTGTAATCGTGTTGCGTTTCTCTTCAACTTATCAAACATAAGCCATAAACGTAGTATTTTTGGACATAACTTACTTTGTTTATTGTAAATCCCTTAGCATGTTCACCTACGGTAAAAGGGCCGTTCTTTTATTGTAAAATCAAAATCTCTCTGATTGCAAAAGTGTTTCGTTACGTGCAAATGATTATTATTATTATTTATTCTCTTATGTCTATCCTACTCGTACTAGAGAGAATGAGTGAGTTTTGAGCTCATAAACCAGTGATGGGCGAAAATACTTATAATATTGCACACTGCGTTAATATTGCAAACTGCTGTGTACGTACACAAGAATATAATCTCAAGCAAGGCCTTGGGCTTGTACATAATTACAATTGCCACTGGTATAGTCACACATTTGCCAATAAAAATTTGCAGGAGAGTTCAATTAAACAGCTGGTTTTCATAAAACAGCTGTTCGATGCTTCAAATTGCTGGTGAAAAAAACCTCCAGTAAAAAAGTGCACGCTCTCAATTACCAAACTCTCAAAATTTTGCTCGCACTCACGCACTGCCCCACTCTCTTCTGCTAGCAAACGATGTACGCGAACCACTTCCAGGAACAATTAGCACAAGTTTTTTTCCTTTTTTGTTTTGAGTGAGCAAAGAGTCAGTATATTGAGCAGCTCAGTCGAGTGCGGGACAAAAATGCTGGTAAGTCCTATGCCAAAAATCATTAGACACATGACCGCCAGGCACAAGAAAACTTGACATTAGAAATTGCACATATATAGTTTGGTAAAATTTACGCGACAAAAAATGTCCATCCCAAAGAAGGTATTTAAATGGGCGAAATCAATAACTCACATAAGTAATTTATGATTTATTTAAAGCATAACGAATACACCAGATCATACTACGAAACCATAATGGAATTGTGCTAACATGGAAGGCCTTTAATATAATTGTGTATCAAATTATGTTGTGAAGTAGTCATCTGATATCTGCATGAAATTAGTAAATTTTGAGTTTGAATTATGTTTCAACATTTAATTGAACTTGGCATACTTTTCAATCTGCACATTCTATCAAAATGACGTCAAATTAATTCATAAATAAAGAAAAACTAGTTGAAATTCCGAATAAGAAGTTCTACATATCAAGAACGAAAGGTATTGTCAGGGTAAAGAAAACTTTATATTTGTCACAAATTCTTGCAAAAATGTATCGTAAAAACATGTACTTTTATCGTAAACAAAGCTCAACGTTTTTTTCGAAACTTTATGAGAAACTAATTATTTTTTTCCGTGTAGGTGGTACGCACTTCATAGTTTTGTGAATACGACCCTTTGTATTTGGTCACTTTGACATTTTCAAGATAAATGAGGTTACAACCAAACTTTGCGTGGATAAGTGTAATTAATTTAAAAAAACCTTAATTTCTATTTCAGGTAATTGCAGAACTTTATCTTTGATTTGTTTGCAATGAAAGTTATCCATTATTATTAAAATATCACACTAAAGTATATTAAAACATATGATTGCAGTTCTATTGGTTAATGGGTTATTAACAAAGAATATAACTTTTATGTGGGTAAATTTTTGTATGCCATGTGAGTTAAAATTTAAACTAAAACTACTCAGAAGAAAACTTGGGCAAGATAATTTAGATTGACCAAGAATGAAGACATTGACGACAATGTCAACAGGATTACGACTGCACTGGTGGGGTCTTTCGAAGATAGTTGTCCTCTTCGGGAAAGGAAAACAGTCCAAGAAAAACCCTGGATGACCGGGGAGATTCGCAATATTGGGAAAGAGGTCCGTAGACTTTTTTTAACAGAGCACTTCGTAAAAAGGCGGAAGTTTATTGGAATGTGTATTACACACGACTAAAGGAATACAATAAGATTATCAGAGCGGCAAAACGTCCCTTCTGGAAGCATTTCTGCGAACAGGTCTATAGCGTTAATGGCGACGCCAAGAAGAAAAAGTCTCTCGAAAACACATGTCCAAGCTGAAACGTTAGTAGACGACATGGGAATGAGAGCAGAGAGAACGGAGGACATGTTGAGGCTTTTGATGAAAACCCATTTTCCACAGGATACGACGGGACTCATGGAGACACCGGAGTCTTGGATTAATGAGGTTGATCGAAGGCTTATCATTACAGAATTCATGGTGAAGGAATCCTTAGGGAGCTTCAAACCATTTAAGAGGCGGACTATCTGGCGCCCCACCTGACCAATATTTTTACAGCGTGCATGGGACTTGCATATACTCCGAAAGCCTGGCAGGAGGCAAGGGTGGTATCTATATCCAAGCCCGACAAGGCAAGTTATGCGACACCAAAGACCTTTAGACCTATAAGCCTTACGTCCTTTCTACAGAAAACCATGGAACGTATTGTGGACACCATGATGTAGAGTAGGACATCCAGCGAACTGCTCAAATACAAACAGCATACCTATGTCGAGGGAAGGTCTGTAGAGACTGCCCTGTGCGAGGTTGGGCATAAAATAGTAGAATCCTTCTATTCCAAAACGTACACAATGACATTGACCGACACACTGATCCAATCCTTAGACCAGTACCGGGTGGACCCGGTCCTTAGAGACTGGATAAACCATATAAATTGTGGATCCCATGACATTAATATATAAGGGAGAAAATGGCACAAGGCACGCCTATGGGTGACTGACTGAGGAGGGATTTAAACCCGTCTGCTGAGGAGACGATGTTATAATACTTCTTATGGGTAAGGATCTAAACCAGCTTTGCAGGAGGGCCGAAAGGGCATGGAAAACAATTAAGAATTTTTTAAGTAGCACGGAATTCCTAACATAGATTTTCTTTTTCGAGGTTACTTTTTTAGTATTTAGAGCGCACAACAAGCCGATTAATGGCTTAGGTTTATGTCCATAGTGGCATGGGGCGGATTAATATCCGTACACTCTTCTCAACCTAACCTAGTACATACTGATGGTATAACGAGGGCCTTGGCGATGAAATTTGGCATTTTCACACAAATTTGAGCAATATTTTGGTAGTAATTACCACATATACAGAGGTAGGTTGGTTTCAAGATTTTTCACAATGGAATGGATTTCACAATGAAAATGAATTTTTTACAATCGGAAGTAATTTAACACAGGAACAAAATCGCTTTGATTTACAATAACGTTTGACTGTTTGAACATTTCGCAAGACTTACAAAGCGGCAGACTGGAAGATTTGCTCACCTCATCTTGGTGTTAATTGCGTGACCCTTTTCATTATATGTCAGCTGGATAAAGTCGTGCAAGAATATTCTATTCTATATGGTTTTTCATTAGTTTTTCTGTTTTATAAGCGATAAAAGAAAATGGAAGTATTGCTATATGATATGAGGTTAATCAAGATATGAGGTTAATATTTTAATATTCGCCGTTCGGACTTGGATACTAAAGTTCAAAAGTTAAATCCAGCAGCACTCATTGATATGCTATAAGTCTTATATGAAGTATAGACTATCAAATATCACAAAGTTCTTGCTGCCACATTTGGTTGCAGTTACTCCGCTCACTGCAAGTTATGTCAAATTCGGGAGAAATAAATCCTTAAATCGCCATCCACCGCCATCTATTGAAAAAGCCCTCACCGCCCGGAAACGTCGTGAGATCTTCACCGATCCAGTCGGTTCAACCACCTTAATTCCTTTTGGTTGTGGAAAGCCACCAACGTCCAGAATGTGTGTCTCACATGCAACCAGGGACAAGACGACACAATAACACGTTTGTAAAATTTTTTAACAATCACGAACATCTTCCAGCTCGAGATCATATTCAATGCTTTTTATTCAAAGAATAGCATAGAACTTTTAAAAGTTGAGTTTGACTGGCTAGTGTATCATGATTTCTGCTACGCCATGTAACTTCATTACTTACCCAAAGACTATTGTGTACCGTGTAGAGCACGCTTTTGTTTTGAAACAGGGCTCAACAAGTGCTCCAACTCTCCTTAGCGCAGCAAGAGAGAAGAAAGCCTTAATATTCCGATACAAACTAATCATTAATGCTACACTCAACCAAATTTTTTATTCAAAACAGCAAAAATGTTTGCTTAAACAGCAGTTTTTGTCTGCTGAACTTCGTTGTCCTGGATAGATGTCATTTTTATACAAATTTCATTGCACTGCACTATACACCAGAGACTGTACTAAAATAAAACACAGCTAATATGTGTACCTTTCTTTCTTTTCCTTTTGCTGTAAATTTCATTTTTTTAATTTTCGGCAGAGCTGCTTGCTTTAAGAAGAATAAAATAATTATCATCAGAAATCTTAAGGGTGTGAGGGCTTCAAAGGTCGTACATTGCTACGTTGTATATATCTCGCAGAAAAAATCTTTTACGTGATTTTTCGACCATCTTCTAGCCCGAGATCGGCATGCTGAAGGAGACAGAATACGGTGAAGGTTCCCTTTTGAACACTATGGATGAGGTGGGTAGACTATGGTAGACAGGCACTGGATTGGGGCTATACTCCGATACACACAACATCGGTATGCGGGTGAGACTGCCTAACAAGTATGCGTACTTTCAGGCAGAGTTCTGGTTCTTGGTTATTTACTTTACGTCTCACAGAATTTTCACTGCCATTTTTTTATATCGTAAAAATTCGTAAAAAATACCAACACAAACAGTAGATGTTATATAGTATTTTCTTCATTGGCGTAGCTATACACTCCAAATTTCAGGCAAATCGGATAAAAAACACGCATTTTATAAGCTTAGGATGTTTAATATAGAAATTGATATTTCATATAGAGAAATGTCCAAATTATATATCTCAAGCTTATAAAAGCGTACATTTTATCCGATTTGGAATATGACGATTTTATTAAACATATCTGCAACTGTGCCGAATATGGTCCAGATCGGTTCAACTTTAGATGTACGTCCCATACAAACGTACCCCCATTTATGGTATTTTTGCTCTGGAACCCACATGTTTACGGCAATTTTTCTAAATTTTGGCAAGTGGAATAGAAAAAGATAGGAAAAGGTATGGAAATTTCCTTTAAAGTAAAGTCGTTTTTCATGACTAAAGATGACGACAACAACAATTTTAGAAAAATTCGATTTTTTTGAAAAATGGACTTTTATGTTGCCGGTTACATAAAATCCGATGAAATAGAGATATTTTCATGTTCATTTTTGTGCTTTGTAGAAGAAGTGATACTGAATACACGTATGTGCAATAAAATTTGACGTAATACTTGGTTTTTAACAGTGAATATAGCACTACTTGAAAATCGACTTTTTTAGTATTTTGGCTGTGACGACCTAAAGTTGTTTGAACATTTAAAGCTTTAATTAAAGCCTAAAAAATGGAAAAATCCCCGTGGAACTTCTTTGCTTGGGAGAAATTTTTAAATTTAGTAAAAAATTTGGCCATATTGGTCTTAAGATAACGGAGGGGTTTGATATCAAAATGAGTCAAATTTTACATTTTAAACTTTTCTCAATATATCTACTTGAGAAAATGTTATGCTATTTTTATGTTGCCTGTTATTTGTTTTGATTACTTTAGGCATTTTTTAGACATTTTGTTAGATTATTTTTATTTGTGGAATATTACTGGTAACAAGCTACCTGATCCGTCTATTTTGTTATTGCTCTACTAATGTGTACATGACTGGCATGGTCTTTTGTTTTCAAATTAAAAGAAAAAAGACTATGAGAAGTAAGCATTCAGTGGTGATTATAAACATCCACTGAGACACACATTTACATTTGTACTTAATTTTCTCTTCTAACATCCCCTGCATAATTAAGTAGCAGTCATTTTCAGCAAACAAACTTTTCAGCAATATGCCTGCTGTTCAGAAATTGCAGAACTAATTCTATAATAGCAGCGAAATAAATTACTAATATTCAGCAGACATTGTTTGCTATTTTCAGCTAACTTTTTTCTTTGAGTGAGAATTTTCCGAGCTCCAGGTGCGGAAATATAGCTTGTTGACGTAGTCACCGATGTGGAAATGGGCTTTACGAGGCCCATAATTTCACAAATTTTACGAATTTCAATGTGTCACTATTTGTGTAGTGAATTTTCATAATTTCAATGCGTTGTTGAAGCTCGAATCGTTCCATTTTTAAAAATGGCATAGTTACTGCTAGTCAAATGCCAATGAATTAAAGCTATAAAAGTGGCAGCTACCGAAATACCGGGTGATTGAAAATAGCAATTAACTGATTACCGCCGAATGAGTAGAAAAATTCCTAAAAATGGAGATGTCTCACGAAAATTTGAGCTCAAGCTAGGAAAGATATAATGCAATGAAGTTTCTACAAAATAGATAAATAAAATTGTTTGTGGTTGTATAAAACCATATTTGACTTGCCAAACTCAAAAATTTGACACATTTAAACAATTTAAACAAAACTTGTTTTGACAAACTTGGGAATGAGATTTCCGAAGGCCCTTTAAGTGTCCTATAGCATTTGACGGCATCCATTCAAAACAAAACGAAGCATTAAAGCCCACTTTTGCGCTAAATGAATAAAAAATCAACAGCAATATTTTTTGCAGTTAAAACTAAGCAACTTAGAAAATCAAGAAAAAATTTTTAATTTTTTCAAAAAATTAAAAAAAAGATTATTCTTTAGAAATAGAATTAAAAATTATAACATTTTAATATAAACATATATGGGTATGGGTCAGGCGGTAATGGGTTAAACTTTAGTGGCAACTGTGTCTCAGTGGCTATAAAAGTAATGAGTTTTCCAAGGAAAGGTTGTCAGCTTAGTTGCCTTTAAACTTTTTCGAAATATAATCTCTTTCGGATTTTATACGCTGTAAATCTAATACCGTAGATTTAATACTAGTACTTATACAAAGCAATTAACATTTTGAAAGTCAGCAAAAATTACCAAATTTTGTCGTTATTTTTCAACAAAAGTTGTTGGAGTATCGTTACCTCCACATGCAAATGTTCGCGTTTTTTTTTACATTATCAAACAGAAATATCAACCAGGCCGGTAATGTCACAAGCAGTCTTGGAGTGTAAGAAGGATATAAACGCCTTCTTTGAGGATGGCACGGTCCGCATTGTTTGAGTGTCACGCCATAGCGGAGTAAAGGGAAACGAAAGAGCAACCGATTTGGCAGTGAAGGCCAGAGGACTGCAGTCAATAAACTTGGTTCAGTCGAAACCTAATGGGTCGACGCATTCCGAGTTAAGAGCGTGGGCTACGAACTCTACGAAAATCTTATGGAGAGGTCCAGATCGAGAGAAGACGAGGCTGTTACCGAAAGAAAGAAGACTACGAGCTCACTTATGCAAAATAGGCGCGGCAAGTGATAGCATGTGTAGGGCATGTGGGGAAGAGGATGAGACGTTGGAGCATTTCCTATGTCATTGATCGGATTTCGCGGCTAACAGATACCGGCATTTAGGTGGGGCAACAACACCAGACATGAACCTACTTAAAACAATTAAGCATTTTTATCAATTACAAGATTTTCTTTTTTAATGTTACTATTTAGTATTGGATCGCACACCAAGTCGATTACTGGCTTAGGTGTGTGTCTATAGTGGCATGGAGCAGATCTGTACCCTATTTTCAACATAACCTAAAAATTTTACGTAGTCGATCCGTTAGTTCGCTCAATTTTGCCGCGATACAATGAACAAGCTTATTATACCCTCCACCATAAGATAATACTAATTTCGTCATTCTGTTTGTAACTACTCGAAATATTCGTCTGAGACCCCATAAAGTATATATATTCTTGATCGTCGTGAAATTTTATGTCGATCTAGCCATGTCCGTCCGTCTGTCCGTCCGTCCGTCCGTCCGTCCGTCCGTCTGTCTGTCGAAAGCACGCTAACTTCCGAAGGAGTAAAGCTAGCCGCTTGAAATTTTGCACAAATACTTCTTATTAGTGTAGGTCGGTTGGTATTGTAAATGGGCCATATCGGTCCATGTTTTGATATAGCTGCCATATAAACCGATATTGGGTCTTGACTTCTTGAGCCTCTAGAGTGCGCAATTCTTATCCGATTGGGATGAAATTTTGCACGACGTGTTTCGTTATGACATCCAACAACTGTGCCAAGTATGGTTCAAATCGGTCCATAACCTGATACAGCTGCCATATAAACCGATCTTGGGTCTTGACTTCTTGAGCCTCTAGAGTGCGCAATTCTTATCCGATTGGAATGAAATTTTGCACGACGTGTTTTGCTATGACATCCAACAACTGTGCCAAGTATGGTTCAAATCGGTCCATAACCTGATACACCTGCCATATAAACCGATCTTGGGTCTTGACTTCTTGAGCCTCTAGAGTGCGCAATTCTTATCCGATTGGAATGAAATTTTGCACGACGTGTTTTGTTACGATATCCAACAACTGTGCCAAGTATGGTTCAAATCGGTCCATAACCTGATATAGCTGCCATATAAACCGATCTTGGGTCTTGACTTCTTGAGCCTCTAGAGTGCGCAATTCTTATCCGATTGGAATGAAATTTTGCACGACGTGTTTTGTTATGACATCCAACAACTGTGTCAAGTATGGTTTAAATCGGTCCATAACCTGATACAGCTGCCATATAAACCGATCTTGGGTCTTGACTTCTTGACCCTCTAGAGTGCGCAATTCTTATCCAATTTGAATGAATTTTGGCACGTAGTATTTTGTTATGATATCCAACAACTGTGCCAAATATGGTTCAAATCGGTTCATAACCTGATATAGCTGCCATATAAACCGATCTGGGATCTTGACTTCTTGAGCCTCTAGAGGTCGCAATTATTATCTGATTTGCCTGAAATTTTGTACGACGGATTCTCTCATGACCATTAACATACGTGTTTATTATGGTCTGAATCGGTATATAGCCCGATACAGCTCCCATATAAATCGATCTCTCTATTTAACTTCTTGAGCTCACAAAGGGCGCAATTCTTATTCGAATTGGCTGACATTTTACACAGGTCTCCAACATATAATTTAATTGTGGTCCAAACCGGACCATATCTTGAAATCGCTCTAATAGCAGAGCAAATCTTTTCTTATATCCTTTTTTGCCTAAGAAGAGATGCCGGGAAAAGAACTCGACAAATGCGATCCATGGTGGAGGGTATATATGTAAGATTCGGCCCGGCCGAACTTAGCACGCTTTTACTTGTTTTTATATAATAAATTATTAAAACAATTAATCACATGGTTTGAAGAGTTCTTATAAGTCAATCTTTTTATCGGTTAAATTAAGGTCCATATGTATTATTTGTACAATCAAACAAATTCTCAAACAAACTGTAACATTTTGACTTTTAGACAAAAGAAGGTTGGTGTGCAATGAAAGTTATTCAATATTATTAAAATATCACACTACGTAACATCTTAAATACATTTTTAAACTCAAATTGGGAGTTCCCCGGTTAGGGGAATACAAAGAGCTGAGATTTTTAACAGCACTATATCCATTGATGGAAATGGGCCTTATGCAGATAATCTATTCCAATTTATAAATCTACGAACACAAAAATAAAAAAAGCTATGGCAATGGCGTAGTATTTGGTCACTTTGTTATTTTCAACGAAAATTTAATTTTTACCACATATCGTTTTTACCCATGATTCACTTTTTATTAAATATGATATATGTATGTATATATTTCAGGCAATTGCAGAAATATTTTCGTAATTGGCGAATAATGGAAATTATTTATTATTATTAAAATATCACACTATATATTATCTTAAAAAAGAATTCAGTTTTTTGCAGTTCTATTGGCTTATGGTTTTCTTCACAGCAAACATTGCAAAAAAATGAAACGTTTGGAAAATGTTTACGACAAACAAAATACTATTATTACGAAATTGGTCTAAATTTCGTTTCAACATATCAAACGTTAGCTACAAACGTAGCATTATTGAACTAACTTACTTAGATTAAGCAATATACCCTTTAGCGGCATCGCCTACGGTAAAACGACGTTTCTTTTGTTGTAAAACCAAAAATGGTCTGTGTCAGCGTTGCCGTGTTGGGCTTTTTCTATCAAAATCGGTAGGAATTACTTTTAATTTGGTTTGGTCGGATGGACGGCCCATTCGATTTTGGTAGATTTTAAGCGAAATTGGATTTTTATAACCACCCCCATAGGATAGGAGGTAAATTCATTTAGTCCTTCTGTTTACAAGGAAAAAAAATAAAATATATATACATACTTGATCATCGTGAAATTCTAAGGCCATTTATCTATGTCAGTGGTCTGTCTCTTGTAATCACACTACAGCCTTTTGAGCTGGCATTTGGCACAGTGAGTGGTGTAAAGACCCCCATATGCGCGTGGTGTATGGTCTAGATTGCGTGATATCCTAATGTGATCTGTGTTTTACTCTTTGAAGTCCGTGCCAAATATGGTTTAGACCGGTCGAAGGTCTTTCTCCCAACGCTGGTCTTGATATAATGCTCGATGTTCCAGGCAGTGTGGATTACACCCTGCCCCAGCCGCTGTTCCTGATAGAACCGATTGGAACTACGATATCCCTGGTAATAGAAGTTACATAGACGAAAATTTAACAAGAGTCAACGCAACAACCATTATTCTGGTACATAAAATTAATCAAATCGAATGGCAATTTCAGCTCAACAGCTGTTGTTCTCCAAAGTTCTACTGGAAGTCGTTCTTGTACTTTTGCTGGCAAATTTTTTAAAGAGAGTAAAATTAGCTCCTGCACATTTTTACTGGCAAATGTTTACGGGAAATGTACGCAAATTTACCTAATATGGCATATACAATATATAAAAAATATCATAAAACAAGTAGAAAATTTTAATACCCACACTTTAAGCAGCCAAGGCATTTATGTCGCCACTGAAAAATAGTTGTGTAGAATTTAAGTTGGCGACAAACATCGATTAATAGTTTTGGCCGAATTTTAATAATTTTTGGATTAAAAAGTACATATGTATGTACTAAAACGTTCATGTTGCATGGGTGTATCAAAACAAATTTTCATTCGTAATTGCAAGAAAAAAATCTCCAATGCCTTCTATTTCACCCTGTTACGCAAAGAAAATTTCATTTGCTGCGTACCTGCAAGCGAAATTTTCGGTAACGGCATCGGGAACGAATGCATATGAACATAATCCCATTACTGTGAATGTACATGAACATAGTCCAATTGGGTTGTACATAATTGCAATTGTGTGCTCGTCACTGGTATAGATACATTCTCACACACAACATACTAACTTTGTAACTAAATACTTACTTCCTTTATTTATTTCTTTTGTTGTAAAACCAAAAACTCTTTAATGGCAAAAGTGTTTTAATAGCCGCAAACGATTATTCACCTGTGTGTTTCACCTGTGAAAATTTAATATAGTATATATTTAATATAATAATTTAATATAGTACTTTGAAATATCAATTTCCGTATCTACAAATAAACATTTTTGTTCGTAAGTTAAACTACAATAAGGGCTATTTCGGACTATTTACACTGATACGATATCCCGATTAAACATTTTAACAATCCGATTTGATAAGCTTGGACGCCACCGTAGCGCAGAGGTTAGCATGTCTGCCTATGACGCTGTACGCCTGGGTTCGAATCCTGGCGAGACCATAAAAAAATGTTCAGCGGTGGTTTTCCCCTCCTAATGCTGGCAACATTTGTGAGGTACTTTGTCATGTAAAACTTCTTTCCAAAGAGGTGTCGCACTGCGGTACGCCGTTCGGACTCGGCTATAAAATGGAGGCCCCTTATCATTGAGCTTGAACTTGAATCGGAGCTTGAACTCATTGATATGTGAGAAGTTTGCCCCTGTTCCTTAGTGGAATGTTCATGGGCACAATTTGAAATTTTGATTTGATAAGCTAATGAAGTTGTAGCCGGAAACCACGGTAGAGCAGAGTTTAGCATATCCACCTTTAACGCTGAACACCTGGGCTTGAACCCTGGTGTGAACACAAGAAATTTTTTATCGGTGGTTATCCCCGTCTAATACTGGCAACATTTTGCGAGGTACTATGCCATGTAAAAACTTCTCCACAAAGAGGTAAGCGGCACGCCTTTCGGACATGGTTATAAAAGGAGGCCCCCAGAGACGGTTTTTTAGGATTTCGAGTGTCAAAAAGTTGTAAAGGTCGAAAACGTCACTTACATGTATAAAATGTAGTAAACGCCATAAACCTCGAAATTTCTCCCGATCTTGTTTAGTTTCGACAACATATGATTGTTTTAGATTTTTTGTTGTTGCTATAGCACCTATATAAATTTTCCAAAATATTAAATTTGATAACAAAACAAAAGTTCTTACATTAAATCTATTTATAAACAGCGCTGTGACTTCCGGAGCAGTTTGACCATGTTAAGATATTCACAAATGCCGTCAGTATGTTTTAGTGAGGTACAAAAGGATGTTGATGTTCTCGCCAGGATTGAAAGTCAGACGTTTTCGGTTAAAAGAGCACGTTCTAACCTTTAAACCAGTGTTGCCATATACATAAATTCACAAAACTTGAAACTAATTGTACGATTTCATAATTATTTTACAATACATTAAAAACTGTTTTTTTGATAGGTTTATGACATATGTATTATAAGACGGAAATGTATGTCATATACGTCGGAGTTTCCATCAGACCATCTCTGGAGTGTTCCAAAGAAGTAATCGTTACAAACACAGTACCGGCCTCAAACAGTCTGATCGCTTCGAAATGTTTTTAACATTTATAGTGGAGGACATGAGCGTTCAGTTGTTGATGGCCCCCTTTGTTAACACAGACTGAGATATAGGGTGACGGCTATAACCGGTATTCATAAATATTAATGCAGGTGTAAAGTAGGTTTATTTTACAGTTCTATAAAGGATATCTCTCTACTTCAAGGCTGCATTAATTTTGTAAATATGGGCATATAACATTAAAACTACTATATTTAAGTTATTTTTTTCTGTTTGCAAAATATTTAAAAGGAAAGAGCAGAGTTTAAAGAAAATGGGCTAATATGACCGGTTTGACCTCTTGAGCGCGCATAGAAACTTTTAAAACAGAAATGCGAAATGTATTTATTTTCTACTTTTTAGGTGTTGGTTAAAAATATTAGAATGCAGTGCGCCAAAATTTTTAACCGTACACATGTCTAAATTGCATTAACGCCAATTGAATAATATTAACCTTATACAAATAATGTATAACAATATAAAAAAACTGTGAATACAGGATTATTTGGAACTACGACAATGGCGTCAGTGTTGGGACACTTTGTTTTTTTCAAAATAAATGTTATTTTAGGCTCATATAACGTTTGCATCTAGGATTAAAAATGCTTTGTTCTGTATTTCAGGCAACTTCAGAATTCTATTGATAGCTGATGTGTAATGAAAATTATCCATTATTATTTACTGTGTTTTATTTTAGTACTGATAGATAAGCGGTGAAGGGCAAAAATATAACGCAAAAAAAACTTTCCAGTGCAAGCCATCCTGCCAAAACAATACGAGGAAGAAAGTGCCAATATTTGAAAAATTTATAACTAAAATATGCAAAGCATGCGTGGGCATAGCAGTCAAACAAAATTTATTAAAATTTGTGCACGCATATATAATTGGTTCGAATTTTTTTACCATTCACAATGCAGGTTTCTACACGTGGGCACACTTATTTGTGAAAAACATGTCATGGCAATCCTGGCAGCAGGTTTTCTTCATAAACCTGCACTGGCAATTTATCCAAAACTTCGTTGTCCTGAATAGATGTCATCTTCATAAAAAGTGCACTGTATGATACAGTAATAATATAAAACACAACTTTTATTAAAATATCACACTACCTAGTATCTTAAATAATTTTAAAATATATGTTCAACCTATTTTTTCAACAAATATTTCTGTAATACCGGTATTTGTTTTTATGGCTTGGGCATTTACATCTAGGTTTCACGAGTTTTAAAATAATATATATTTTTTATTTAAGACAATTCTACGCGCATGAAATATCATTAATATCAAACAAATGCGCTAAGCTATAATACTTTATTCCACAGTAGTGGTACGAATACAGACTGCAAATCAAATATAAGACGTTTTAGCGTACGCCTCTGCACTCTCATACTCTCTGACAAATGGAAGAGACATAAGAGACAAAGTAAACAATAAATTTTTTTATTTAACAAAGCATCATTTGCTGTAAACAAAATATTTTTGACTTAAAATAAATTTTAAATAATAGAGAAATTCTTTACCACAGAAGCAGCACCTAAAGGTTTTACCGCAAACGAAGTGACTCTTACATCAAAAAGTTGCAAATTACCTACTAACGTTCAATTGTGGCTGTTGAGGGTTAAACCTTTACTATAAAAATATTACTTCCCTAAGAAGACGGATTTGTTTGTCTAAAAAATGTTTGAAATGTTTAATTTTTTTGCGTTAAGTAATGAAAGATATCAGTTTTAGTAAAAATATCACGCTTCCTTATATTTTGAATAAATTTGAAGTATTTTCTTGTTGTTGTGTTTCTTCATAGCAATTAAATCTATACACTTTAAACTTTAGTGGTATTTTATTCAACCAATAAGCCTATTTCCTGCTTATTTTGTATGAAAGGAAATTCTACCGAGCGGTTAGCCGGATCCCGATCTGTCTATTGTCGATTGTGAATTAAATTGTTGGTAAAGGAGAAAAATAGGAAACAAATGATGTCATAATACAAACTGAATGGATGAAACAAGAGCTTGTATACAAACAGAATTTTTGATTATTAACCTATGCTAATAAAACACTAAGAAATCTAAGACATTTCAATTCAATTCACTTTATTTCTTTACTTCTTCGTTTGCTATGTTGCTTATAAAAATCAAAGCTGTTGCTGTGGTGTTAGTTGAAGGCTGAGTGAGTCTTGTTGTTTTCATGTCTGGTTCGTTGCTTTCATTTATTCAGTCAGATCATCGACATCAGCAGATGTCTGGTGTCACAAACTACATTTTTATACCCTACACCATTTTAGTATAGGTTTTTGTGTAGCAGAACTTAAAAGAGAGGTGATTCTAGTTTGTTTATCGATGATAACACATAACTCTACACATTAAATACCCAGCAGGATCTTTTCAGTGAAATAGGGTTTACATGATGTAGCGATGGTTCGGAAATAGTTGTGAGAGGGCGATCAATTAAAAAATGGTCTTAGGTCGTTGGGGTCTGGTGAAAGAGGGCTTGATAACACACAGAGTGGAGTTCGTCAAGTGACAATATATGGTTAGAGATAGTGCGACGGAGGTAGTATTTTGCTTTCTTTGCAGCACTCTCCCACAATCCTCCAAAGTGTGGTGACCCGGGAGGTATGGATTGCTTGGCGACATTCTTCACTTACCAGTTTGTAAAGAATATCAGTCACGAATGATTTTAACATTTCTCGAATCTCTCTATTTGCTTCTATAAAACGTCAATTCAGAAACCAGCTCCAATGCGCTGCCTTTACTGAAAACTTATAAAAACAGCTACATAAACTTTAGAATATGAGCGGCCTCGAATTCGTGAAGTTACTGAAAATGGGCCACAATAGTCCACACCACTGATAAGAAATTGAAATGATCGTTCAACACGATCTGCTGGAAGCGATCCCATGACTTACTGTTCGGTTTTTGGACGGCACATTGGTGGGTGACTTGTTTGATTATATTTTTACGATTGACGATCCAAAACTGATTCTGTGGTCCGGCTTGCAAATTTTGTATGTGGAAATGGGAGATGATCGTCCTCACAAATGGGTGATTGCCAGATAGAAGAATTGGGTGCTTGACATCAAATGGAAGCGATGTTTTTACGTTTTCCGCCTACTCGTAATATTCCGTTGCAAATAAACGGCGATAGCTGTTGTAATTTCGATCGACAGTATAATGGTTTTTTGTTGTGCAATGACTTCAGCTCATTAGAAAATGAAATATTTCGAATGATTCGGCAAATATTCAGCAGTCCGGCAACCATTTCTTCCGTGGTGACGGAACCATAATGTTAGCTTTGGTTACAAGCTGCGTGAATAAATCGATTAAAACATGCAAAAATTCTCAAAAACTTTCAGTATCTTCTACATTACCCCCTGTTTAGGGTGACTCTTACGTCCTTTGTATCAAATTCTTTAATAGGCGGAAGTTGATTTAGCCATGAACTGGGGTCTTGTTTCAAATAATCAGGGCCTTCATACCAAAAGCTTTGTTGTTGTTATTTATTACAGTACCACGGGACAACCAATCAGCCGGATTCATATTTGTTGGCACATGTCAAGTGCAATTGGAGGTAAATTTCTGTATATTCTCCACTCTATTTGAAATGAATGTTTGCCAACGTGATAATTTGGTTGGTATCCACGGCAGTGCGCTGGTTGAGTCTGACCAACACACAACTTGACTTGAAGTCTCAGGAAAAGTACTTTTGATTGAGTTAAAAAGCTCACTTTCCAGTACTGCAGCACAGAGGTCTATTCAGATATAATTGGATCCTAAAAGTGGTTATATATTATTGGATCTAACTGTACCAAATTAGAACTAATTGGATACAATCTGATACAATTAGATTTCGAATTTGTCCCAGGTATAAAGAGATTCAATTATATATTATTTCTAATTGAATCTTAAAACTTAAATTAAAAAAATGCTGCTGCTTTTTTTGTTTAATCTAAATTTAAATATTGTTGTTTTTAATTAAGCTCTTATTTTTCAACATTTTTCCATCCACCTTTACTTTTTGCCGCCCATGTTCAGGGGGCCTCTCGTTTGCTAGTCAGATGCGCTACCTACTCAGCTAACCACTTGTTTATAATGTGCGCAGCTGAAGGTAAACAAATACAACTGGTTTATTTTTAGAACAAAAACCATTGTCTTTTGCTCCCGTCGGAAAGTAGGTATGAATTTGAGTTTACTCTTTGTGTTTGGGTTGGACTCACACCCTGTTGGGTGTGTAAAGTATTGAGCCCTTAAAGCATTTTTCTTCCGATTTCGATTAAATTTGAAGTAGTGAGTTTCAGTAGACCTCTTGTTAAATGTAGTCCTAATCGTACCATATTTGGATATAGCTGACATATAGACCGATCTCGCGAAATAGAGATTGAGTCCACAAAAGGAGCATTTTTCATTCGATTTCAATGAAATTTGAAACGTCAGGCGGTGAGGCTTTTATGGGCAATATCTGCTGTTCCTTTTGAATCTCATAATGAATTTTTAGCACAGAGCGTCAATGGAAAATAAAACTTTGGAAGAAAAATAATTAACAACCTTAAATTGGCGGAATGTGCAAATGTAATTAAAACTATTTTTAATCTTTTACATTCTGTAATCATATTACATTTAGAAAATAACACCCCCATATATCATATATTAACAATTGTTAACAGCAACAATCACATATTGATTAAATTTTAAAAAAATTACAATTATATCCAAGTCCAGATATAGTTAGATGTAGCATATCTCTTTGAATATAATTATATATAGAAGATGATAGCAGATATAATTATATCTGGTCCCATGTCTAATTATATCTTTTTCCAGATATAGTTATATATAGCATCAGATATAATTATATAAAATTGGATATGGCAGATCCATTTGGACCTAATTAGATCCAACTTTATCTTATCCATGATATATTTCGATCTGGCCATATCATTTTTTTTTACTCGTGAAACTAAATTTTTTTATTTATAGTTGTTGCAGCTATTCGAACTTGATAAAAGGAAAAAACGCATTAAATTGACGCCATGATTTATCCACAAATTTTAAGAATTTAAATAAAATGACAATTCAGAACTCCATACACAATATTCAGTTAAAGATCAGGGGCAAACTTTTTACATATCAATGAGTGCTGCCTTATTCAAATTTAAGCTCAGTAATAAGGGGCCTCCTTTTTATAGCCGAGTCCGAACGGTGTGCCGCAGTGGGACACCTCTTTGGGGGGAAGTTTTTACATGGCATAGTACCTCACAAATGTTGCCAGCATTAGAAGGGAATAACCACCGCAGAATTTTTTTTCTGATGTTCTCGATACACATTTTTTTAAAAGTACTATTGTATATTTCATTTTTTTGATTTGTTTTAATTCTATTTTTAAGTTCAATATCAGTGTTGGCCAACGTTAACGCATTTAAGGGGAAGCTTGCTTAATTTAGGGCACCGTAGCGCTGATGTAAGCTTGTGCGCCTAGACGTTGATCTCTAGGGTTCGAATCCTGGCTAGAATATAGGAGTTCTCTTACTATTGAGCTTTAACACAAATAGGACGCTACTCATCCATATGTGGGACGTTTGCCCCTTATTCCTCAATGGAACGTTTATTTGTTTATCCATAAACTAGCGGGAAATTATTGGGAAAATCATAACTAAACACCAACCACAAAGGCACCAGAAAAATTAATTGCTTGCATTCATTATTTTTTGAAACTTTGTGTTCAATATTTGCACATATAAAATGTTAGGTCTAGTGGACATATTGGATCTATATAGAAATTTAAATCTATTTGTTACCATAAGAACTAAAAGTAGAACATCTTCTTCTAAATTATTTCTAAAATTCTTTTATTGGGTTGCCCAAAAAGTAATTGCGGATTTTTCATATAGTCGGCGTTGACAAATTTGACAAGTTTCACGAGTTTTAAAATAATATATATTTTTTATTTAAGACAATTCTACGCGCATGAAATATCATTAATATCAAACAAATGCGCTAAGCTATAATACTTTATTCCACAGTAGTGGTACGAATACAGACTGCAAATCAAATATAAGACGTTTTAGCGTACGCCTCTGCACTCTCATACTCTCTGACAAATGGAAGAGACATAAGAGACAAAGTAAACAATAAATTTTTTTATTTAACAAAGCATCATTTGCTGTAAACAAAATATTTTTGACTTAAAATAAATTTTAAATAATAGAGAAATTCTTTACCACAGAAGCAGCACCTAAAGGTTTTACCGCAAACGAAGTGACTCTTACATCAAAAAGTTGCAAATTACCTACTAACGTTCAATTGTGGCTGTTGAGGGTTAAACCTTTACTATAAAAATATTACTTCCCTAAGAAGACGGATTTGTTTGTCTAAAAAATGTTTGAAATGTTTAATTTTTTTGCGTTAAGTAATGAAAGATATCAGTTTTAGTAAAAATATCACGCTTCCTTATATTTTGAATAAATTTGAAGTATTTTATTGTTGTTGTGTTTCTTCATAGCAATTAAATCTATACACTTTAAACTTTAGTGGTATTTTATTCAACCAATAAGCCTATTTCCTGCTTATTTTGTATGAAAGGAAATTCTACCGAGCGGTTAGCCGGATCCCGATCTGTCTATTGTCGATTGTGAATTAAATTGTTGGTAAAGGAGAAAAATAGGAAACAAATGATGTCATAATACAAACTGAATGGATGAAACAAGAGCTTGTATACAAACAGAATTTTTGATTATTAACCTATGCTAATAAAACACTAAGAAATCTAAGACATTTCAATTCAATTCACTTTATTTCTTTACTTCTTCGTTTGCTATGTTGCTTATAAAAATCAAAGCTGTTGCTGTGGTGTTAGTTGAAGGCTGAGTGAGTCTTGTTGTTTTCATGTCTGGTTCGTTGCTTTCATTTATTCAGTCAGATCATCGACATCAGCAGATGTCTGGTGTCACAAACTACATTTTTATACCCTACACCATTTTAGTATAGGTTTTTGTGTAGCAGAACTTAAAAGAGAGGTGATTCTAGTTTGTTTATCGATGATAACACATAACTCTACACATTAAATACCCAGCAGGATCTTTTCAGTGAAATAGGGTTTACATGATGTAGCGATGGTTCGGAAATAGTTGTGAGAGGGCGATCAATTAAAAAATGGTCTTAGGTCGTTGGGGTCTGGTGAAAGAGGGCTTGATAACACACAGAGTGGAGTTCGTCAAGTGACAATATATGGTTAGAGATAGTGCGACGGAGGTAGTATTTTGCTTTCTTTGCAGCACTCTCCCACAATCCTCCAAAGTGTGGTGACCCGGGAGGTATGGATTGCTTGGCGACATTCTTCACTTACCAGTTTGTAAAGAATATCAGTCACGAATGATTTTAACATTTCTCGAATCTCTCTATTTGCTTCTATAAAACGTCAATTCAGAAACCAGCTCCAATGCGCTGCCTTTACTGAAAACTTATAAAAACAGCTACATAAACTTTAGAATATGAGCGGCCTCGAATTCGTGAAGTTACTGAAAATGGGCCACAATAGTCCACACCACTGATAAGAAATTGAAATGATTGTTCAACACGATCTGCTGGAAGCGATCCCATGACTTACTGTTCGGTTTTTGGACGGCACATTGGTGGGTGACTTGTTTGATTATATTTTTACGATTGACGATCCAAAACTGATTCTGTGGTCCGGCTTGCAAATTTTGTATGTGGAAATGGGAGATGATCGTCCTCACAAATGGGTGATTGCCAGATAGAAGAATTGGGTGCTTGACATCAAATGGAAGCGATGTTTTTACGTTTTCCGCCTACTCGTAATATTCCGTTGCAAATAAACGGCGATAGCTGTTGTAATTTCGATCGACAGTATAATGGTTTTTTGTTGTGCAATGACTTCAGCTCATTAGAAAATGAAATATTTCGAATGATTCGGCAAATATTCAGCAGTCCGGCAACCATTTCTTCCGTGGTGACGGAACCATAATGTTAGCTTTGGTTACAAGCTGCGTGAATAAATCGATTAAAACATGCAAAAATTCTCAAAAACTTTCAGTATCTTCTACATTACCCCCTGTTTAGGGTGACTCTTACGTCCTTTGTATCAAATTCTTTAATAGGCGGAAGTTGATTTAGCCATGAACTGGGGTCTTGTTTCAAATAATCAGGGCCTTCATACCAAAAGCTTTGTTGTTGTTATTTATTACAGTACCACGGGACAACCAATCAGCCGGATTCATATTTGTTGGCACATGTCAAGTGCAATTGGAGGTAAATTTCTGTATATTCTCCACTCTATTTGAAATGAATGTTTGCCAACGTGATAATTTGGTTGGTATCCACGGCAGTGCGCTGGTTGAGTCTGACCAACACACAACTTGACTTGAAGTCTCAGGAAAAGTACTTTTGATTGAGTTAAAAAGCTCACTTTCCAGTACTGCAGCACAGAGGTCTATTCAGATATAATTGGATCCTAAAAGTGGTTATATATTATTGGATCTAACTGTACCAAATTAGAACTAATTGGATACAATCTGATACAATTAGATTTCGAATTTGTCCCAGGTATAAAGAGATTCAATTATATATTATTTCTAATTGAATCTTAAAACTTAAATTAAAAAAATGCTGCTGCTTTTTTTGTTTAATCTAAATTTAAATATTGTTGTTTTTAATTAAGCTCTTATTTTTCAACATTTTTCCATCCACCTTTACTTTTTGCCGCCCATGTTCAGGGGGCCTCTCGTTTGCTAGTCAGATGCGCTACCTACTCAGCTAACCACTTGTTTATAATGTGCGCAGCTGAAGGTAAACAAATACAACTGGTTTATTTTTAGAACAAAAACCATTGTCTTTTGCTCCCGTCGGAAAGTAGGTATGAATTTGAGTTTACTCTTTGTGTTTGGGTTGGACTCACACCCTGTTGGGTGTGTAAAGTATTGAGCCCTTAAAGCATTTTTCTTCCGATTTCGATTAAATTTGAAGTAGTGAGTTTCAGTAGACCTCTTGTTAAATGTAGTCCTAATCGTACCATATTTGGATATAGCTGACATATAGACCGATCTCCCGAAATAGAGATTGAGTCCACAAAAGGAGCATTTTTCATTCGATTTCAATGAAATTTGAAACGTCAGGCGGTGAGGCTTTTATGGGCAATATCTGCTGTTCCTTTTGAATCTCATAATGAATTTTTAGCACAGAGCGTCAATGGAAAATAAAACTTTGGAAGAAAAATAATTAACAACCTTAAATTGGCGGAATGTGCAAATGTAATTAAAACTATTTTTAATCTTTTACATTCTGTAATCATATTACATTTAGAAAATAACACCCCCATATATCATATATTAACAATTGTTAACAGCAACAATCACATATTGATTAAATTTTAAAAAAATTACAATTATATCCAAGTCCAGATATAGTTAGATGTAGCATATCTCTTTGAATATAATTATATATAGAAGATGATAGCAGATATAATTATATCTGGTCCCATGTCTAATTATATCTTTTTCCAGATATAGTTATATATAGCATCAGATATAATTATATAAAATTGGATATGGCAGATCCATTTGGACCTAATTAGATCCAACTTTATCTTATCCATGATATATTTCGATCTGGCCATATCATTTTTTTTTACTCGTGAAACTAAATTTTTTTATTTATAGTTGTTGCAGCTATTCGAACTTGATAAAAGGAAAAAACGCATTAAATTGACGCCATGATTTATCCACAAATTTTAAGAATTTAAATAAAATGACAATTCAGAACTCCATACACAATATTCAGTTAAAGATCAGGGGCAAACTTTTTACATATCAATGAGTGCTGCCTTATTCAAATTTAAGCTCAGTAATAAGGGGCCTCCTTTTTATAGCCGAGTCCGAACGGTGTGCCGCAGTGGGACACCTCTTTGGGGGGAAGTTTTTACATGGCATAGTACCTCACAAATGTTGCCAGCATTAGAAGGGAATAACCACCGCAGAATTTTTTTTCTGATGTTCTCGATACACATTTTTTTAAAAGTACTATTGTATATTTCATTTTTTTGATTTGTTTTAATTCTATTTTTAAGTTCAATATCAGTGTTGGCCAACGTTAACGCATTTAAGGGGAAGCTTGCTTAATTTAGGGCACCGTAGCGCTGATGTAAGCTTGTGCGCCTAGACGTTGATCTCTAGGGTTCGAATCCTGGCTAGAATATAGGAGTTCTCTTACTATTGAGCTTTAACTCAAATAGGACGCTACTCATCGATATGTGGGACGTTTGCCCCTTATTCCTCAATGGAACGTTTATTTGTTTATCCATAAACTAGCGGGAAATTATTGGGAAAATCATAACTAAACACCAACCACAAAGGCACCAGAAAAATTAATTGCTTGCATTCATTATTTTTTGAAACTTTGTGTTCAATATTTGCACATATAAAATGTTAGGTCTAGTGGACATATTGGATCTATATAGAAATTTAAATCTATTTGTTACCATAAGAACTAAAAGTAGAACATCTTCTTCTAAATTATTTCTAAAATTCTTTTATTGGGTTGCCCAAAAAGTAATTGCGGATTTTTCATATAGTCGGCGTTGACAAATTTTTTCACAGCTTGTTACTCTGTAATTGCATTTTTTCTTCTGTCAGTTATCAGCAGTTACTTTTAGCTTGCTTTAGAAAAAAAGTGTAAAAAAAGTATATTTGATTAAAGTTCATTCTAAGTTTTATTAAAAATGCATTTACTTTGTTTTAAAAAATCCGCAATTACTTTTTGGGCAACCCAATAAAATCATTTATACTAATTGAGAAATCCAGATTTGTTAGTTTATATATGTTGTTAAACTCTCTAAGTAATCTATCAATGGATCGGAATGTCAAAATCTTACTCTTCTTAAACATACCATTAATTTAATACCCATATTGCCATAATCGGTAAACATTTATTTTGGGGGTGGGGCGACCCCCCTGACACTTGGGGACAAAGTTGTGTATCAAAATCTTACTCTACTTGAACGTACCTTTCATTTGATACCCACATTGCCCTTATTGGTAAAAATTTGATTTGGGGGTGGGGCGAACTACCTGACGTTAGAAGCCACAGTTGTGTATCAATATCTTTCTCTACTTTTACAAACATTTCATTAGAAAATCATATTGCCCTAATCGATGAAATTTTATTTTAGGTGGTATTTTTGGGGGAGGGCGACCCCCCTGACACTTTGGGCCAAACTTTTGTATCAAAATCTTACTCCACTTGTACGTACCTTTCTTTTGGTACCCACATTGCCTTAATTGGTAAAAATGTGATTTTGGGGTATTTTCGGGTGTGGGGTGACCTCGTTGACGTTGGAAGCCAAAGTTGTATATCAAAATCGTACTCGTCAGTAAAATACCTTTATGTTGATACCCATATTGCCCTAATCACCAAATACATACATACACAATGGAAAACTATGTTCAAATTTGTAAGAAGCACTGAATTCCTAACTTTATAGTTTTAAGAGCGCACAACAAGCCGATTGCTGGCCATAGTGTCATGGGGCGGATTAATATCTGCACCCTCTTTTCAACCTAACCTAACCTATGTTCAATTAAGAAATTTGTACATTCAATTAAAAAATTTGCTGAAATCGGACCTTAAAGAAATTTTTATTATTGATAAAAAATTTTGCGGTTTGGATTTATGTTAAGCTCAAAAATCAAATTAAAGTGGTTAATATCTCAACAAACAGTTCACTTGAAATTTGTCATTTATTTTAAATAATGGTTTTACTGTTTTAATAAAAGTAAATAATTGATATTTTTCACACAATAAAAAACTTTTTATTTCATTGGATTCCGTATAAACATGAAAAATATTGCTAATATATATATATATATATATATATATATATATATATATATATATAAAGGGTGATTTTTTGAGGTTAGGATTTTCATGCATTAGTATTTGACAGATCACGTGGGATTTCAGACATGGTGTCATAGAGAAAGATGCTCAGTATGCTTTGACATTTCATCATGAATAGACTTACTAACGAGCAACGCTTGCAAATCATTGAATTTTATTACCAAAATCAGTGTTCGGTTCGAAATGTGTTCAAATTTTGACAAATTTTGTTCAGCGATGAGGCTCATTTCTGGTTGAATGGCTACGTAAATAAGCAAAATTGCCGCATTTGGAGTGAAGAGCAACCAGAAGCCGTTCAAGAACTGCCCATGCATCCCGAAAAATGCACTGTTTGGTGTGGTTTGTACGCTGGTGGAATCATTGGACCGTATTTTTTCAAAGATGCTGTTGGACGCAACGTTACGGTGAATGAACACATTTCGAACCGAACACTGATTTTGGTAATAAAATTCAATGATTTGCAAGCGTTGCTCGTTAGTAAGTCTATTCATGATGAAATGTCAAAGCATACTGAGCACCTTTCTCTTTGACACCATGTCTGAAATCCCACGTGATCTGTCAAATACTAATGCATGAAAATCCTAACCTCAAAAAAATCACCCTTTATATATATATATATATATATATATATATATATATATATATATATATATATATATATATATTTTCTTAATGGTCCCAAGCTTCTAAAAAAAGAAACGATGCCGATTCCATTTTGAGCCTCTCTTCATGTCGGCGACACCATTCATAATATATTCATATATTCAATATAATTTAATATTTAATATATTCAATATAATTTATATACATAAAATGAATAGTGATAAATACCAATCTTAGCATTTTGCGTGGAATACCATGAAATCTAGATCCACATGCGTTATCTTCCATCCTCAACGCCCTAGTCAATATAATCTATATATGGATAAAAAAAATTATAAAATAAGATAATATTAGTATGTATTTACAAATACCATGTTTACAGGTCCCCCAATCTGTTGCGATTGCATTTATCACTTCACATACGGCATTTTTCTGCATTACATTATTTTAGCACAAAATTTTTCACAATAAATTTGTTCAACTTTAAAATTATAGCAACAAGAATTACATTTTAAGTAGAGATAAAAATCACACTTCTAATTTTTTTGTTTTTGTTTTATCTAGCCACGCAACTTTCTATCTGTATGTGATAAAAGATAGACATATATTTGGCTCATTCTCACTTCTTTTCGCATTGCATATGTGCAAAGGGAACACAATATAATCTTAGTCAACATACTATTTATACTATTATTATACTAAATAACAATTTAATTCTTACAATTAAAATAAGTTTAACGTTCCCTTATTTACCAATCACTTGCCGTGATATAAAAAAATATCCAATTTCTATATCAAAAATAATAAGCAATTAACAAGCAATTAACACCTTCTTTGAAAAGATTTTTATAAGTCGATACCATGTCTCCGCATTATAGATTTCTTACGAATGCAGTTACTGTTGGGAATGCAATGAAAGCACTCATCCTTAGGGTGCATCACTTTTGCGATGTGGAGGATACTTCCGCAGTTGCTGCTGTCGAAGTATATTCTGAGTTTAACCCTTTACAGATTAAAACACCTTCAGCCTAACCCAACGGAATGATCCAAATATAGGGCTTGTCGGGTCACGCCTCAAAGCCTTCCCTTCCAATTTTATTAGGGGTAAGGATATTTCAGCAGGCAGCAAAAACATCTGAGTCCTCTCCTGAGTCCCTTATCCCATCGCTTCGTTATGCCTAAGTCTCACTTTGATGGATTCTTTGGACACAACTTCTTTTAATTTGTGGAACTCTACTAGGCAACCTTAATTGAGAACGAGAGCAGCATATCGTCGGTTTCCACTAGACTTAACCAATCTTTCCGAAAGTGTTTTCGTTGGAAACCTCTGCATACCATCACCTAGGGATTCCAAAGTCGACTTTCAACTAATCAATTAGTCGACTTTTTGCGTAAAATAGTTGAAGTCGACTTTCAATGATTAAAAAGTCGAATAATCGATTTTGAAGTCGAAAAAAGCTGCACTGCTAAAAGGCGTATTTAATGTCCAAATTTACTAAAGTTTGGAAATTTTTTTGTAATATAATAGGCGTCGTATGAAGCACGAGTATGACAAAGATAAAATAGTTGGACCTATCAATATACAACGTTTGCGTTGGCTAGGTTATGTTGCCAGAATGGATGAAGAAGCTCCTGCAAAGAAGTCTTTTGTAGGCGACCATAGAAGAAAACGCAAAAGGGGAAGACCAAAACTCCAATGGAGAGACCAAGTGGAAAGCGACATCTCGAAACTAAGTGTCAAAAATTAAAGTAAAGTAAAGTAGTAGGCTTCTCCTAGTCCATATTTTGATATAGCTACCATATAGATCGATCTCCAGATTAAAAATCTTAAGCCTGTAAAATGCGAATATATCGAATATGGTTCAAATTTAGGTGTATGTCCCATATTAACGTCCCCCAAATGTTCGACCTGGCGAAAGTATAATCCATAGGCGAATCAATCAATACATTACATTAGTTCCTATATAAGGGCACATTTCACAAATATAGATTTTTGCACCGAGTTTAGCAAAATATAGATGTAATTTAGAAAGATGGATTCCGATTTGGGGTAGGAGGTTTTTCTCGTGTTTAATGGTGACGACAAAAACACAATTTGGAAAGTACTTCGTTTTTGAGAAACGGTCGTTCAGAAAGTGATAGAGAATAAAAGTTCGTTTTTCATAATTGTAATAAAATGTGATGTTCTACTTGGGTTTTAATATTCAGAACAAAACTAGTCCGTTAGGATATATAGACCATTTCAAGCTTTAATTCTTATACAAAAAGGGGTATTTACAAAGAAAAAATTGATGTCAGAGTTTACAAAAACTTGTAGGAAATTAGCAAATTTTGACAAATAGTCAAAACGTCTACTTTTTGCTAAAGTCGACTTATTGGATAAAGTTGAAGTCTACTTTTTGCAAAGAAATTCTAAAAGTCGTCTTGTGCCATTTCAATAAAAGTGTAAAAGTTGACTTTTCGCCCCATCTTGGGATTTTGAAGCTTTAAATCTGCCGCTTCATTGTTCGCAGACTCCGACAACCAAACATTCAGAAGACAGCGCTATTTTGGCTGCAAAATTTCCGTTTAAATAAGTTTCTATTTCGAAGTGCAGAGATATTCATGTGGAGTGAATTCAAAATAGGTCCTATCCACTCGACGGGTCAGTGATTATTTTTCCACTACATATTGATGGAATAACTAGTTTCACAATAACAAAGACTGCCGAGCAACCCCGTCGATTGATAAGATAATCTTGCTGCCTGTCCCACTAAATTTGTGTCATTAAAAATGAGCGGTTATCGTTCGATATTATGTCAAAACTAGCTTATTTCAAAGAGAAAAAACGGATGTTTGAGTGAGTCGTGTCACTAACTTGAGCCACACAAAGTTAGTGGGACAGGTTACTTGTTTTCCCAAAATTGTAGTAGAAAGTGTTAGTGAAGTACTGAAGAACTGTATCTTTTAAAATGTGTCTAATTTCAAACTTAGGTTAGGTTACGTTGAAAAGCGGGCGCGGATATTAATCCGCCCCATGTCACTAAACCTAATCCAGTAATCGGCTTGTTGTGCGCTCTAAATACTAAAAAAGTAATCTCGAAAAGAAAATCTAAATCAGCTATTCCGTGATACTTGCAAAATCGCCAATTGCTTTCCATACCACACCCCTAAGCTGGTTCATGTCTGCTATTGTGCTCCCACCTAAATGCAAGTGTCTGTTAGCCGCGTAATTCGGCCAATGACATAGGAAATGATCCAACGTCTAATCATCTTCCCCGCATTTGGCTCATTTGAATAGCACCCCCTATTTTTATTGTATATAACTTGCATACCAAGTTTTACTATGTGGTATTATCCTATTTAAGGATCCATATCGTTATAGTATAAAGCTTAGTATAACTTCCTTAGAAAATCGAGTTTTTTAGTAAACCAGGAATGTTTTTTCCCACAATTGCCATTTTTTTTTTTTTTGAAAAAGCACTGTTCTTCTAACTTTGGAAAAGAACGTGCCAACCATCCCTATACGATTTCTATAATATGTAAACCCACAGAATATGGTAGTCACTTCAGGATCTCAATATTTTTGTGTTAGGTTAGGTTGAAATGAGGGTGCAGATATTAATCTGCCCCATGCCACTATAGACATACACATAAGCCAGTAATCGGCTTGTTGTGCGCTCCAAATACTAAATAGTAACCTTGAAAAAGAAAATCGAAGTGAGGAATTCTGTGCTACTACAAAATGCTTAATTGTTTTCCATAGCACGCCACTAAGTTGGTTCATGTCTGGTATTGTGTCCCCACCTAAGTGCTGGTATCTGCCAGATGCGAAAGCCGAACAATGACAAAGGAAATAATCCAACGTCTCATCATCTTCCTCGCATGCCCTATACATGCTATCACTTGCCGCACCGATTTTACATAAGTGAGCTTGTAGTCGTATGTGTCCCGTTATGATATCAATAGCTGTACTGACCTCCTTATTACTTCCTTTCAGTCAATCCATAGGATTTTCGACGTCCTACCGAACGTTTCGCTGTTCCACAGGGTTGCATGAGCATTCATCGCCCACGCCCTTAACTCGGACTGCGTCGACCCGAAAGGTTTCGGGTTAACCAAGTTCGTCTGCCCTTTCATTTCCCCTTACTCCGCTATGGCCCGGCACCCCAACGATGCGGATTTTGCCGTCCTCAGAGAAGGCGTTAATCTCCTTCTTACATTCCAAGACTGTTCGGGACCTTACCGTCCTGGTTGTTATTGCCCTTATGGCAATTTTACTGTCCGTAAATATGTTCACACTCGACGTCCTCGCGTTAGCAACACACCACCTCACGCATTCCGTGATATTTTCGCGTTAAATCAAAGATTTGACAAAAAGAGTTATATGAAATGAAGCGTTTTTGTGCTGAAATTTCCACTCCAAGTCTCCGATAATATTTTTGACATTTCATTTCTTATTGAATTTCATCCAGCTTAGACCAATGGGTCTTTTATTTTGTTTCTATTCCAAATAGAAAAGGAAAACAACAAAAACCCTTTAGAAGTCAAGTCAGATAGAATCCGTCTCTAATAACACTTAATGGAGGCCATCGTGGCGCAGTGGTTAGCTTGTCCGCCTATGACGTCGAAAGCCTGTGTTCAAATCTTATCCCCTTACTATTGCTGGCTACATTTGTGAGGTATCCTGTCATGTTAAAACTTCCCTACCAAGTGGTGTCGCTATCAGGTACGCAGTTTGGACTCGGATTTTAATCGGACTGCACTCATTGATGTGTGAGAATTATCCCCAGTTACTTAAAAGAATGTCTTCGAAAATGGACTTTTAACTTGCACGAAAACTTCTCAAGAACTTCACAATACGTAATGGTTTCCCGCACCATTACTATACCTTATTGACCATGCAAACGATTTGGTACGTGCTTTTCCATTCGAAGATTGCGGATATAATAAATACAACCATCAGGACCTCTAAAATTAATATCTTTTTCGGCTCTGAAATATATATACTCATTTTCAAATTTGACGCACCAGATACAAACCTTTTTTTGTTCACATGCCAAAATTCTGCTTGATTTTCTTAGCTGAATGAAGAAAATTTATGGATATCTAAGATTACTGCTGTCAGCATTTGTAAACTCACTTTTCGCTCGAATTGTCGTATGTTTGATATCATTTTCAAGGTATCCTAAAATAACTTTGGGGTAACGGGTGATATTTGTTAGTCACATAGTGAATCGATGGTTAAAATTCTAAAGGACTTAGCTACACCCATTTTGTTTAGTGTCGACTTACAACGGGACATTTCTAAGGCCCCAAATTTTTTGTGCGTGGTCCACACAAAGAGATCAAACAAGCGTGAACCAGTTTTAGAAATGCGTGAATCCACCTTCGAATGGTTGACAATTTAGTTTAATTTAGCAGGGCGCGCTATTCAAGTGAACGCTTTTCCACACCAGTTCCAAAAGCAGAACAGAATACTCTGCTTTAGAAGCTATCCAAAAGTTATGAAAGGACTTCAATGGAAAATGCATTTCCCCAATCGAAATGAAGATCGGATAAGCCTTATATTACATACGCTTCATAACGGCTGGCATTTGTCAAGTTCTTCGGACGATTTCTATTTATAAGCAGAAATTTAAAATATGTGACAGAAAATATTGCGCCCGAGATGAGCGGCCACATCGGGTATATGGTTTATATTGCAGCTTTGTAATGTTTGGATCATTCGATTTGGATCATATTCTTTGTCGATGTTAAGAGTCATAAAGATCTCGTCGTGCTAAATATCAGCGAAATCGCATAAGAGTTGGACCCTTCGTTTTCGCAAGGAAATCCAATAGGGAACCGGGATAGAAGCTATATATGGACCATACTTGCACCAATTTAGGGAGTCAAAACAGAAGTCATTATGCAAGATTTGAGCCAAATGGTGAGGAATTATTTCCTCTTGAGTATTTTTTCCAAATGGTGAGCAAAATTTTCCCATGAATCCAAGTCGGAATATCGGTTTATATGAGAGCTCTTTTAAAACAAAATGGCTATATCAAAATAAAATTGACTATTTGAATATTCGTAAAACTTAGAAAGCGACTGGCTGGGAGAGTAACGAGCAAACTAAACCTGCAAACAATGATAAAATGCATTGGTTAGTCAAGGACGATGAAGAAACGATATTCCGTTTTCTGGTCTCACGTCCAGCGTTGCGACAATTCAAGATTCAACACTTTCAAAAATTATTTTTATACAACAACAAATAAATGGCGTCATAGACGGTTATTCGTCTAAATTAATTAAATACTTGGAGTCATCTTTAATATATACAAATTTCTTTTAAATGATAATACCTTAATACATCTAACGAATTTTTATACATAAATTATGACAGACTGTTAGCGTAACTAAAATCATTGTCATTCCATGACTTCTTCTGTCTTACTAAAACAATAATTAATGCAATTATCGTAAACGAAATTATCAAAAGATCTGAAAATAGAGAGTAAATCTAATCTAACGGAAATGGGTTTCATTGTAATAAATGGCATCGAAATTTGGAAAGCTGTTTGACTTTACTTCAAAAAGCCATGGTCAAAATATTGACCGGTTTACTGGAATGTATTGAGTCAATAATTTTAATCTTGTGTTTGGCATTGTTTTAAAACGTTTATACCAACTGAGAGAAATCTTATACAAATAATATTTTATAAAACTATGAGAACATGATTTGTTACATAACAACATTGGCATTAGTATTTTGTCACTTTGTTATTTTCAAGAAATTGGATATTTGAGCCACCCATAGAGTTCCCATCCAGGCTTAAAAAAACATTTTTTTTAATTTCAGGCAATTACATAAATTTGTTCACAATTGATGAGTAATGGAAATTATTCATTATATTAAAATATCACACTACTTAATATCCATAATACACACAAATTAGCAAATTTTGCCTATTTTCAGTCGTTTTTGAAGAAGAGATGACTGTGTGTGTGTTGTTATTTTCAAGATAATGGATATTTTAGGCACACATGGAGTTGGCATCCAAGTAAAAAAATACAATACTTTAAATTTCAGGAAATTACTGAAATCTGGTAATAATGAGTAATGAAAGTTATTCATTATTATTAAAACATCACACTACTTAATATCTATCGCCTGTCTTCAGTCGTTTTTGAGGAAGTAATGACTGTTTGAAAAACGAATGGCATCTGCGTTTGACCACTTTGTTATTTTCGGGGTTTACTGAAGTACAGGGGGTTAACATTTTTAACCTTGTGTACGTTTGGGTTTCACCGTATGACGCTGAAAGCCTGGGTTCGAATCCAAAGGAGAACATCCGAAACTTTTCAACAGTGGTTATTCCCTCAGAATGCTGGCAACATTTGTGCCATGTTAACATGGCTAAACTAAATTTCCCATGAACATTCCATAAAGGAACAAGGGATACTTAGCCGGGCATATCATCCATGTAAAAACTTCTCCCGTAAGAGGTGTCGCCCTGCAGCTCGCCTTTCGGACTCGGCTATAAAAAGAAGGTGCCTTATATTGAGGTTAAAATTTAATAGGACAAAACTCATTGATATGTGAGAAGTTTGCCCCTGTCCCTAACGAAGTGTTTGTGGGAAAATGTAAAATTTTTACTCTTTATCATCACTGTTTTATCACATTCATGCCAATTGTATGAACTTAATATTATAAAGCTGTGAGAACATAAATAGTTAAACTACGCCAACGGAGTTAGTAATTGGTTTTGTCATTTTGTTATTTTCAATATAATGGATATTTTAGCCGCACATGGAGTTTGCATCCAAGTTTAAACAATATCTTCTTTTCAATTTCAGGCAATTGCAGAAATCTGTTCATAATTGAAGAGAATGGAATGGAAGAGAAACATTATTATTATAATATCACACTACTTAACATCCTTTGCATCTTATACATCTTCAGTAGTTTTTGAAGAGTTATGGCTGTTTAAACGTTTTTTTGAGCCATTGATTAGGCAAAAACCTTGAATAAATGGTTTGCAATATACTTAATGCTTTCAAATCTTAAGTGCTGGGTTCTGCTGGCAGGTATTACTAACTTTGGTTAATTTTTGTTTTAGGATCTATATATTAGTCGGTTTACTGGAATGCAGTGGATTGATATATTAGATTTATGCGAATTGAGCAAAAAGATCCTTAATACAAAGGCGTTTGTGTTTGGCCACTTAGTTATTTTCAGGAAAACCTTGATTGTGATTGCATCCAAGTTGCACTGAATTAAATAATCACCTTATTTATTATTACAGGCAAATGCAGAAATATATATGTGTATTGACACATTGGTCTATAATGATCCATTATTATTAAAATATCACACTATACAATATGTTAAAACAATTATTAAGTATTTTATTGTATTGATAAGCGGGCTTGTTTAAAGCAAATATTACAGATTATCTATTTTTTATTGGTTGAAAAAAAAAAACCGAGTCAAATAATGAATAGTTAATTTATTGTCTAATGAAACATTGTATGTTTTCAATTGCTGGCATGTTGGTTTTCGATTTTCTTTTTTATTTTCCTTCTTTAATGAATATCTATATATAATTCTTGTGTCCATTATACTCATAGGAAAAACAACCTAAAATGTACCCACCAATTTATTAGCTGCTTACGGGCATGTGTACACATAAATGTGAGTGTGTGGATCTTACTGAAATTCATGCATGTGCTGTAATTTTAACCAAAACCTATCATTTCGAAATTAATAAATAATGAAACACAAAACTTTTGAAACTATTGTACAAATATTTAGATTTTTAGTATTTTCGATGTTATAAGTTTAATAACCACAACTTTCTAAAAGCTTTTGCCAGCATCTTCCACTTGTTCAAAATAATGTTGTTGTAATTGCAAGAACAAAAGCACAACGCGTTCCTTCAAAAATTGCATATTTTGCCCATGAAAATTCCGCTAAGGAACAGAGGCAAACTTCTCACATATCAATGAGTGCAGTCCGATTTAATGATAAGGGGCCGAACGGCATGCCAAACATGCGACACCTTTTTGGATAGAAGTTTTTATACGGCAAAATACCTCTCATCGTTGACGGCTGGAAAGAGTACTATGCACAAACCAATTTTATTTTACTTGAAAATTATAATTAAATAAATTATATTTTATGGAGAGATAAAAAACCCACACTTTATTATTTCTTGATACTTTTTTTTTGTCCAGCCACGTCACTTTGTGCCTTTATACATATATATTTGACTCATTCGCACTACATATGTCTGAAAGGGAACACAGTAAAATCTTGATCAATGCCTAATTTATACTATTAAATAACAATGTAATTGATAAATTAAAAATTTGTTCAACTTAAGTAGAGCTTACATGGCACATCAAGATCGTACAGCTTTTGCCTAAAACGGTACATCGATTTTTTCTCTTCTTTGATTTCATTTAATTATTCATACTTTACTTCTCCTTTTATAACTTTATCTGGCACAGAACATGCTTTTCCATATCTGTTAATTATTGATTACACATTTTATTGTGAACAGTAATCGATAGACGCCATTCATCGAAAATAATCAAATGATTTTGATTTTTCAGCCATGACTGACTATTATGTGTACATGTGACGAATACACCTTTGTTTTCGCCAATACCATTACAATGACTATACATCAGATGTGTCATGTAAAATCAGCATTACATGGCACATCAAGATCGTACTCATCGTGTGTACGTGTTGATTACAGCTTTTGTCTAGAACGGTACATCGATTTTTTTCTCTTCTTTGATTTTATTTAATTTTTCATACTTTATTTCTCATTTCTTAACTTTATATGTTTTCCATATCTGTCAATTAATGATTACACATTTCTTTGTAAACGGTAATCGATAGACATCATTCATCGATGTGTCATGTAAACTCAGCATTACGCCTTCTTTGTCAATCACTTACCGTGATACAAAAAAATCGACAAATTAAAGCAATTAACCCCTTTTTTCCACGTACTGAGAGATGATCATGTTTCAAGAGATCGATGTTGCATTATCCGGAATTGCAGTATCTACTATGGTCACAGCATTTTCTGTGTACAAGAAAACCGTCCACCAAATTTAATTGCACTGTAACGCACAAATTTCCACAAACTACTGAAGGAAGGAATGATACGTTTACACACGGGTTTAAGATGTTTGCATGTCGATTTAAGAATGTTATTTATTGACTCAAAGATCTTTTAATCTTAAATCAAAGTTGTTTCAATTTTACTAACGAATGCAGTAGGAACAATGTTTAAACAACATTGAACAATATTATATCAAATTAAATCAAAATTGTTTCAGTTTAATCCGAGAAATAGGTAGAAATATTGTTAAATCAATGTTAAACAATCTTGATTTTATGTATTTCATTGTAAATTTTCTTTAACATTAGACTTTCTTGAATGCTCAAGAATGCTCAGTTTAGGGTAGGTTGAAAAGAGGGTGCTAAAATTAATCCGCCAATGTCACTATGGACATACACCTAAGCCAATAATCGGCTTGTTGTGCACTCGACATACCAAAAAGTAATCTCGAAAAAGAAAATCTAAGTAAGGAATTCCGCGTTACTTACAAAATCCCTAATTGTTATCCATGCCACGCCCCTAAGTTAGTTCATGTCTGGTATTGTGTCTTTACCTAAGTGCCGATAATAATGCTTAATCTTATGTTTAAAGTTCCACTTTTCCCTGAGTGTAATCATTTGGTATTAGACTAATTATAAGTCTATATTTGCTGCTAGTGCCCACATCCATTGATTCTCAGACGCGCATGAATTTACTGGTGATCTTTCACCACATAAGATACTCTATCAATGTTTACGTTTTAACTAGCTAAGTTTTACATCTATATATATAAATAAAACTATATATCTAAAAATAAAACACAAACATTTAGTAATATTGTAAGAAGTAAGCTAAACAACGCATGAATTTGTTTGGTATTGAATTAGTTCCAACTGGTATGGAAATGTTTGCATATAATGAGAATGAAATAATACCAGCAGTTATTAATGATTGATAAGGGTTAACTTCTTGAGATTAGTGAACCTCAGTGTTATTTTTATGCCTGTTTGTTGCATTTTATGTAAGTTATGATAATGTAAATTTTGCATTATTAAACAAACTCTTGACGTTTAAATTAAATCTGTAGCAATAACCAAATGTATTGATTAGCTATGATTCCAGACATAAGGAGGATGTCAGTTATGCAGTGGTTACTCTAGTTTATAGTACCATGGGGAGGATTTATATCCACGCCTAGTTTTCAACCTAACTTAACCTACTCTAGTTAGAGAAAAACAAGGAATAAAACATTTGTTGGCTTACTAGAATGCAGTGAGTCAACATTTTTTAACTTTTAAACAACATTTTTAAACTTTATGATATTAAGTTTATACGAATAATAATATCAATATATGTTAATATATATAACTGTTATGAAAACTAAAACAATTGCGTTAATATTTGGTCACTTATTTTCAAGATTGCACACACGATTGCACCCATTAAAAATATATATATTTTTTAATTTCAGGCAATTTTAGAAATCCATTCGTAATTGGAGCGTAATACAATAGAAGTTATTAGTTACTCATAGTATTTAAATATCACACTTCTTAATATTTTAAATAAATTTTGAGGTAATTTTTTGATGTTCTATTGGTTAATTGGTGTCTTTACTGCGAAAAGTTCTACGATCTGTTTTAACTCCTTTTATTGTGTTATTGAGACAACAACTGGTTAACTCATTAATGCATAGAGCTCCCTATCAAAATTGATTCAAAATTTTTGTTTGGCGACAAATAAGAGATTAAAAAAAATACGAAAAAGCGGAAACTTAATTTTTGGAGAGGGTCCTTAGTTAAGGACGATTTGCAGGGTGTTCGCCTAATATAAAATTTTCGGTAAAAATTTAAGTCAATCAAGGATAGCTACTATAGTGTTATTCATTAGGCGGTTGATGATCTGCGTCCGTTTCCAGTGGAGCGGCAAATCTAAAGCCCGGGAATAGGCTTAGAACGAACTCCAAAGACCCAACTGCTTCGGTGGTGACATCAGGCCTAAGCATGTTGTCTGCTATCGAAACCTCGACTTATGGAGCGGATGCATGCCTATAATTTGCCTAGGCCATCGCTCTTCTCCGGCAAACCAATATGCTCTTGGAAGGTTGGAACAATATAAGGCACATCGCTCTCATATTTTGTGAGAGGCCTGGTGCGAATGATACTTGTAATGTCACCGATAAGAAGAGGGGCTTCCTTAATAGGGCTCGGAGATTCGCTGCGCAGGCTACCCAACAGGCTACACGTCTAGTTTTGAAAACAGCACGGCAGTCTTTCAAAAAGCTGCGGTCACCTCGAGGGCATCCCATGCCTAAAAAATAACTAAGGCGAGCAATAGTATTATTGGTCCATGAACCTTTGCTAATATCGCTTAGGACACCTTGGTGATGGTAGTTGTAGACAAGGGAGAAGAACATGGATGCATGCCTAGGAATAATTGGAGTGGAATAGTCAATGGAATGTGATCTGTATACTCCGATGTCCTTGCGGAATTGCCAGGGCGTGCTCCAATTTTTGAAGATGCAGGCTGGTATCGGGTCCGATAAAAACTGATTGCTTTCTTAGATCAAAGCTCAATTGAAACTGCGTCCTATGAAAGATCGAGATCTAACCGGGCGCAGTACTGGATCTAGTAAAGGAATATTTTCTGGTCCTGGTATCCAAGGACATCGCTAAAGTCTGGCGGATTGCAGGAGACTGAAAATCTCTGCTACAATCAAGACAGGAGGGGAAGCGTCGAAACGGGACCCGACAAGCTCTGTGTAGGGGGTCATCCAGGTGGATTGGACTCAAGGTGTGCCCTAGCGGGGAAGGACGAACTCAAAAGGTACTTCGGAAGCAGCAGTTAGTGTAGCATCTAAGGAGGAAGTGTCCTGAGAAAGAGTGGTTCTAACGCTTTCTCAAGTGCCCCTAGATGCGTAAGGAAACTCATCATAACAAGGTCGAACGAAGACGAGGCTAACGCAACAGTGGTGGAAATTCTTGATCCTGACTATGGTCCGGTTTCTGCAGATAAATCCCCAATTAGAAGACCGCTTCGGCGGCACTAAAGGTCCTCCCGGTGGCAGGAGGATATGACGTGGTTCTTAACCAGGAACCATGGGAGTGTAGAGAAGTGGTTCGTGGACTAAGAATTCCTGGATTTAAACTACTCAAGGAAACAGGAAATGGAAGACACACAGCCTGTATTCTTGAGTAGTCTAAAAGTTTTTCTTCTTCCGTCGCTAAGCACTGAAGAGTCAGTAGCAGTCAGCCTTGAAATTAATAAGTCTCACTGCTGGCCGGCATCCTTCTGCAGGGAAAAAGAGCCTCATTATAGGAAGTGATGCTAATGCACAACGGATATGGGGAAGTTCGGATATCAACGAAAAGGCTGAGCTGCTTATTGAATATATTATAAGTTGAGATCTGGCGTTTCTAATAAAAGAATAAACCGAAATTTACTGTAAGGAATATGCAGGAGTTAAGGATTAAGTATATGTGACTGCAGAAGTGGTCCCTCGGCTAAATAGAAGAAAGGCTGATTGGGATAAATTTCGGCACACATTCTGCACGACTATCCCTTCTAGATCTGAAAGGAAATGGAAACTGCGGAAGACATAGACATAATGGGCAAGCGGATCACGAAGTCTCTGAATGACGAGCTTATGTCATCATGTCCAAATGCCAAGCCAAGGGGCAAACAGCAACCGCTATGGTGGACCCCAGAACTGGTTAGTCTAAGGAAGGGCTGAAGAAAACTCTTCACCAGAGGGAAAGCCACAAGGGCATCACATAATTGGGAAATCTACAAGGCTGAGCTAAGAAAATATAAGGGCGAGCTGGGTTAGGTTCAGAACAAATCCTGGGTGCAGTTCTGCAACTCCGTGGGGGATACATCTGAGGCCTCTTGGCTAAAGATCCTGTACTTAAGACCTATTACGGTGGGATATATTCAAAAGTCACAGAATGTTTGGATAATGTCTAGTGAGAAAACACTAGTATTACAAGCTGTGTCCCAAAGACAGGCTCCTTGGCTTAAGGAGATATACTCTGTTAGTTTTATGTACCTGTTGGATGGAGAGACACAAATGTCATTTTCATTCCAAAAAAAAGAAAACCTTACTACACGACTGCGAAAAATTTTCGTCCTATTAGTCTGTCATCCTTTATGCTGAAGTCTCTTAAGAGGTTGATAGAAACATATCTTAGGACAAGGATTACTGGAGATATAGTAAGGGCAAGTCCACTGATACATCTTTTCACGACCTAGTCGCCTACATAGAGGGTTCTCTCACTGTTAAGGGAAACACAATGGTAGTATTTCTTGACATTGAAGGTGATTTTAATAATGTAAAACGGTCGTCAATCATGATGAACCTGGAGTTTCTAGGCATCAACACTATCGTAAGCAAGTTTATTAATAATTTCTTACTAAAAGATGCATTACCTCAAGGAGGTGTACTGTTTCCTCAACTCTGGAATGTAGACATTAACAATACGATTGTCTCTGGAAGAAAAACGTGTAAAAGAGATTCAGGAAACTCTACATGCGACAGCGAAGTAGGCTACCGAAAGTAGTCTAGGCGTAAATCCGTGCAGAAGTAGTTCTTTTGAGCAGGAGATACAAGTTATCAACAAGGCACCTGTCTCCTTGGGAGGAGAGAATGTTTCATTTACCGAAAGAGCAAAATACCTGGGTGTTCTGCTGGACAGGAAATTTGACTTCAAATCCTACATTTTGGGAAGGACAACACAGGCAACTCTTGCTGTATACGCCAGAGAGCTATTTGCATTTATCTTTTTAAACCGCGTGTCATGTGTTGGGTCCATACTGCAGTTGTCAGACCTGTATTGCTATATGTTGTTGTAGTCTGGTGGACGGCGCTTCTAAAGCAAACCTGCTGCTTAATATTCAACGTAAGTGAGCTTCCCCTTTGGTTATGCGCCGCCAAGGGACACAGTGGACTAGGGACACTTGATATCATGCCCGATGTTCCAGGTAGTGTGGATTAAACCCTACCTGAGCCCCTTTTTGATAAAAAGTATTTTATCACTATTCCTGATAGAACTGATTGGAACTAAGATATCCCTGGTAACAGAAGTTACATAGACTTCTATACGTATGGTTCCAAACTAGTCACCAGGTATGCTTTGCGATGTACTCTGAACAACTAGAATTGGTCATGTTGAGAAAGTTTCCCGACCACTGCAGTGTGTATATAATGTCATAACGACGACTAGCATAAATATCCTCTCAGACAGCCAGGCCATTAAATCCCTGGGGAATGTATTTGGGAATTCAAAGACCGCCCTCGGCTGTCACAGATCTCTCAACGAGATGGCTGAACAGTTTAAAATTCACCTGTTCGGGGTGCCGGGCTACAGAGATATATCAGGGAATTGTAGAGCGGACGAGTTTGCGGGACTAGGAACTACACTAAACATTTCCTGGGAATTGGAATCTGTGGGTATGGCTCTAGAGACATGTAACCTAAGTCTTCAGGATCAGGCCCGAATGACAACGAATAATACATGGTCACAAATAGGAAGTTGTGAGCAACCCAAAATTATAGGGCTTAATCAAGACTTGAAGAGGTCAACCGCTTTGCTGTCGCTGACTAGTACAGATATCTCAATCATTATGTCCGTTATGACAAGTCACTGTCTGATTGGAAAACATACTGACGGACTGAAGGTTGCCAATAACGACTATTGCAGAAGCTACGAGGACGTTGAAGAAGAAGAGACTATAGAACATCTGTTGTGTGTGTCCCGCACTGGTAGTCAGAAGGAGTTTCATATTAGGTTCTCATTTCTTTAAGAGCTTGGTTGAATTAGCGGTTGTGAACGTTCGCAAATTGTTGGGCTTTTTAAAGCGACTGAATGGTTCAAAGATAGGAACTAGAAGACATCTTCCTTCTACTGTTGCTGTGGTAGTGAGTCTGATGGCAGACTGCCACTTAAAATTAACCTAGCCTTCTATAGAAGAACTTTGAGTTGAATCTTAATGAAAATTATAGCATAACTGTTAAATGTGATAAGTTCCAACTTCTTTTCTATATATTGTAGTTTTCCAAAATATTCTGAAGGAATACATTACGAAACGAAAACGTCTTTTAAAGAGGACACAGAACTAATATCTATCATCAACATAGATAATTGTGTTGATTTGTTGCTTATTTCATTTGTAAGTTTATTTTCTTTCAACCATTTGTTTCTAACTTCAGGCGTGACGTGAGTGTGAGCCAATCGAGATGTTCAGGAGCCAGAATGTCCAATATGCCAGAAACTCCGAAAATTCTACGAAATCAAACATCAAACCGATGGCACATCCTCCTGCAGAGACAAAAAAGCAAATCTGGTAACTGATACACATAGTGTGTTGAGGATATGGAAAGAACACTTTTCCCAGCTGCTGGTTTCCGATGATGACTACCATGGGTATACCACAGAGCCAATCCCTTATGATGATATAGAATGTGTACCACCTTGTCAGTATAAGGTCCCAGCTGATAAACAATAAGGCAGCGGAAGCCGGTGGGTTGCCGGCTGAACTGTTTAAGACCGAAAACGACACTCGCTGATAAGGCGTATACATCAGCTCGTCTGCCCAATCTGGCAGAAGAACGCATGGCCGATGATTGGAACCTCAGCGTACTATGTCGCGTACAAACGAAAGAAGATAAAACAGAATGTGCCAACTACAGAGGCTTACGTCTCCTCTTCTCCTCTCTTTAATCCACCAAAGAGCAGATATATACACTGCGATAAATCTTCGAAAAGACCCGAGAAGGACAAATCAACACCTACCATCTTTTCTTTGACTACAAAGCCGCCTTCAGCAGCCCTATACGTTCAAAATTATTTCAAGCCATGTCTGGTTTATTGATACACGATCCTGAGTTAAAATAGGAAATAACCTCTCCGCACCATTCAATACCAAATGAAATTTCAGACAGGGAGACAGCCTATCGTGCGATGACTTTAATATCCTGCTGGAGAATATTATGCGAGATGCAGGTGTGAATAGGCATGGAACAGTATTCACAAGAGAACATATGCTACTCGCTTATGCCGACGACATCGATATTATAGGCCGGTCACGGAATAAGCAATTCCAGGCTTTGAAAGTATCAAAAGAAAATCAACGAAAATAGGTCTTACAGTAAATAGAGGTAAAACAAAGTGGATGAAAATAACTCCCACAAACCGCTGTAAATCCGAACAGATAAAGAAAATGGAGACAGTTGGGAACTACAACTTTGAGATAGCCAGCAACTTTATCAACTTCGGCACCGCCTCAAGCGAAACAAATGACACCAGTTTTGATGTGTAAAAGGGAATAAAATAAAATCTTGATCAATACAAAATGTAAACCATTACATAACAATTTAATTTGTACGATTAGAAATATGTTCAACTTATGCCTTGTTTACCAATCACTTGCCGTGATACAAAAGAAAATCGAATTTCGAAGGTAAAATTATTAAAGCAATTAATACCTTTTTTGAAAGGTTTTTTATACGTCAATAATCGGTTAAATTTAGGTCGTTATTTTTTCTGGGTATATGTTGATAGAAAATGGAATTAATTTTTAGGTAGTAACTAAATAAAGATTTTCACAATTTCCAAAAGTAGAACAGAATATATTGTGCTGCAAAGCACCCAAAAATTAAACCGAAATCGATTTTAAAGGAGAGGAATAAATACTGGAGACCCCGCTACGCAGAGGTTAGCATGTTCGCCTATAACGACGAACGTTTGGGTTCAAACTCCGGTGAAAACATTAGAAAATGTTTCAGCGGTGTTTATCCCCTTACTAATGCTGGTTACATTTGTGCGGTATTAAAACTTCTCTACCAAGTGGTGTCGCTATACGGAACGCCGTTCGGACTCTACATAAAAAAGAAGATCCCTTATCATTGAACTTAAAATTTAATCGGACTGCACACATTGATATGAGAGGAGTATCCCTTGTTCCTCAATGGAAGGTTCATGGGCAATTTAGTAATATTAGTAACAGAATAAATACTGCAGTAAAGGCATTACAAGTTTGTGTTTTTTACAACCCTAAAAAGAAAAAGAGCGTTTACCTCGATGCATACTCTTGATCAAGGTATACAGGCCCGTCTCCAGTCATTTTTGAAGAAAAGATGGCTGTTTCAACATTTCCGCACCCCACCCTTATCAGCTTAGTTATTATTTCAGGAAAGTGCAGGAATATGTATGGTGACAATTGATGTGTAATGGTCCACAATTATTAAAATATCACACTACGCAATATCTTAAAACAATTTTGAAGTATTTTATTTTTACGGTGTTGATTATTGGTGTTGTTTAAAGCTAGCATTACAGAGATGTGCATAATATTTTTTTATTTATTTAAGAATCCGTTTAAAAGTTATTTGTTACTTTAATTTTTCGTCTTATTGGCATGTTGTTTTTCTTCTTCTAAATCGTGCGTTTATCTCAAATTAATGCAGGACACCTTTTTAATTGCATTTTTGATTAATATCGATAAGGAATTTTTGTTTTCGGCGCGGTATAATAGACGGTCTGCTGGAATGCAGTGGGCTGATATAGTAGTATAAAGAACAAGAAGTAACAAGTAAAATCATGCTAAGTTCGGCCGGGCCGAATCTTACATACCCTCCACCATGGATCGGATTTGCCGAATTCTTCTCCCGGCATCTCTTCTTAGGCAAAAAAGGATATAAGAAAAGATTTGCTCTGCTATTATTATATTAATTCATGTTGGAGACCTGTGTAAAATGTTAGCCAATTCGAATAAGAATTGCGCCCTTTGGGGGCTCTAGAAGTAAAATAGAGAGATCGATTTATAGGGGAGCTGAATCGGGCTATAGACCAATTCATATCATAATAAACACGTATGTTAATGGTCATGAGAGGATTCGTCGTACAAAATTTCAGGCAAATCGGATAATAATTGCGACCTCTAGAGGCTCAAGAAGTCAAGATCCCAGATCGGTTTATATGACAGCTATATCAGGTTACGAACCGATTTGAACCTTATTTGACACAGTTGGTGAAAGTAAGAGTAAAACACGTCGTGCAAAATTTCATTCCAATCGGATAAGAATTGCGCACTCTAGAGGCTCAAGAAGTCAAGACCCAAGATCGGTTTATATGGCAGCTATATCAGGTTATGGACCGATTTGAACTATACTTGGCACAGTTGTTGAATATCGGAACAAAACACGTCGTGCAAAATTTCATTCTAATCGGATAAGAATTGCGCACTCTAGAGACTCAAGAAGTCAAGACCCAAGATCGGTTTATATGACAGCTATATCAAAACATGGACCGATATGGCCCATTTACAATACCAACCGACCTACACTAATAAGAAGTATTTGTGCAAAATTTTAAGCGGCTAGCTTTACTCCTTCGGAAGTTAGCGTGCTTTCGACAGACAGACGGACGGACGGACAGACGGACGGACATGGCTAGATCGACATAAAATGTCGCGACGATCAAGAATATATATACTTTATGGGGTCTCAGACGAATATTTCGAGTAGTTACAAACAGAATGACGAAATTAGTATACCCCCCATCTTATTGTGGAGGGTATAAAAATCTATGTCAGTTGAGCAAACTGATCCTTAATGCAATGGCGTTTGTGTTTGGTCACTTTGTTATTTTCAAGGAAACCCTTTAATGCGTTGCCATCCAAGTTGCACTTATAAAAAAATATATATATTTTTTTATTTTAGGCAAACGAAATTAATAGCAGTAAATTGATGTGTAACGATCCATTATAATTAAAATGTCACACTACATAATATTTTCAAACAATTTTGAAATATTTGTTCTTGTTGTATTCATTAACGGGTTTATTTAAAACAAACATTACCGTGATCAGTGTAATATTTATTTATTTATTGATTAAAAAACACTTTAACATAATTATTTGTTCAGTTACTTACTACCCCTAGGTGTATTCAATTACCCTTTAAAGTATATCTATAATCTGGGACGCTAAAAAGCATATGGTGAACACATTACGCTTGGAAAATATAATATAATTAGTTATAGGATGTATAAGATATTGGACATTGATTACCGAGCACAATACCATACCATATGAAGTTTTTTTTATGTGACGATTCTTCCTAATTTGGGAATTTCGTTATATATTGTTGTAGTTTTGTTGTAGTATTTTCCATAAACACGGTCTAAATCAGGGCATTTTTCAATATAGATGCCATGTAGACCACTCTAGTGAAAAAATTTCATTGGCTTATAAAAAGTGTTTCTATAAGTTTTATTATAATATTTAATAACAGTGAATTAAAAAGCATGAATTAAAGAATACGACCTAAATGCACCTTTAAATAATGTATTCTATTTAATGAATAATTTATATAATTTCCTTCAAACATGTAAAAACAATGTATTCCTTTATTTGTACATTTCATGTATTATGAATAATGTATTTTGGAATCAAAAAGCATTAGAGGCTATAACAAGAAATTGGCTTATATCTAAAAAAAATTTAAACAATATACATAATTACCTCACCGAAAGTAAATTTAATACCAAACCCAGCACAAAGAGAAAAATTCATGTATTCATATATTCAAAACAATACCGGATGGAATGGATAAATTATTACACAATTGCATAGAGAACATCAATTTAGCTAATAACAGCAACCACCGTCTACTGATTTTAAATTAAAATTGTTTTACTTTTGGAAAAGCTATAAACAATTATTGCAATTCCAAACGGCACGAATGTCGTTTTTAACGCAGATGCCTGCCATCATGTGCCAAACATACGAGGCCCAAGGCCTGAACACAATGCGTCTGTACACTGTTCACCTGGGGGAAAGAAATCGCCCTTAGGCGACCTATAGCCAGCATACAAGAGTATGCACTAAAACAACATACATCAGGACGATATACACAAACAGAATACGACATCCCACACGTATCAGCTCCAACATGGGACTCAACAATCACCCCTCACGGATGTCCGAAGACGACCACAAAAGCTACGGGAAACAACAATGGCCAAACGCCGCAGAATACACATGGGCAAGGCAGGTGCCAGGCCATGTCATGCGCAGCACCAAGTCACCCGGTTTGCCACTACAGGAACACCTCGTCGTTGATGACTAGTGTGTATTCATGCCTCCACTAAGTCTTGTCCGTCTCCTAATAAATACTTCCCGGTAAAAGTTGGCCCGGGAAAAGGTGGCAACAGTCGTCTCGCCTTCAATGGTCCTACTGAAGTCCCACACCGCCTCGCTAATCCCCATCGCGCCTAAATCTCTAATGTCTGTATAGTACGGGCATTCGGTCAGTACATGCCTCCCGTCTTCAGGTTTTCCACAGTCGCACAGATCAGTCGCGGATAAGTTCCTCTGATGCAAAAATGCATGTTATGTGTTATGAACACATAAAACGTTCTATGTGTATGTGCTTTGTACCAACTAGGGAAGTAAGCGCTTTTTCACCCACGGGACAAACATTTTTTTTTCACGCAGATTGAAGAATTACACCACATTAATTCTATTTTACATGCTTACCAAATGTCATTAATAATCGGTTATAATAGAAAATCAACGGTGGCAAGCAGAAGGAGTTCCACTTTATAACAAGGATTTCAGACCAAAGCTGATTTGAGTAAACGACTCGTTTTCTCTTTATTGCAAATTTTGCAAATGAACATTCCACTAAGGAATAGTGGCACACTATTTTTTTTCTCTTTATAATGCTTTGGAAACGAGCCATTTGAGGATTGTCAACTCAAATAAATGTCTAAATTGTGCAAAGTAAACACAGCCCCGAATAACGCCAAACAATAAAAGGCTAATTTCTTATTTAAAAAAAAAATTATAACATAAACAAGTTTTTACAAATATAACAAAAGAAAAAAAAAATCTTAAGAATAAAACATCGTAACATTTTAATTGTAGTTTCGAAAAATTAAATTTGCAAAAAATTTCAACTGTTTGGCATCCATGAATGATGTTGGACACCGGTTTCGAATCCTGGCTAGAATATTAAAAAATATTTCAAAGCGTTTACTATGCCATCTATTGTAAAAACTGCTCCCCAAAGAGGTGTCCCACTACGCCACGCCGTTCGGACTCGGCTATAAAAAGAAGGTGTCTTATCATTGAGCTTAAACTCGAATCGGAAAGCGCTAATTGATATGTGATAAGTTTAACCCTATTCCTTTATAGAATTTTCATGAGAAAATTTGCATTGGCATTTGAACAAAGAAGTACAAGAAATGTTTGTAGCGTTTTGCCGTAAATCGTGAATTTTATTAAGATCGTTTAGATATTATGCTAAGATGGGATAAGAAGTGGATAACATGCTGAAGACACGGGGCAACAAAGTTGAATGCTGCTATGGTGGAGCTCCGGCTTCAGAGGGAGGGCAAAACCTTGCCAGAATACCATGCGATAAGGTATTCTTAAAAGTAAGGTTTAAGTGGCAGTCTGTCATGAGACTCACTAAGACGTTTTCGTCCATTGTGGTACCGCAGGAACAGTAGAAGGAAAATTCCCTCTAGTTCCTACCGTTGAACCATCCCAATCGCTTTAAAAAGCTCAACAACTTGCGAAAGTTTACATCTGATAAATCCGACAAGCTCTCAAAGAAATGAGAGCCAAAAGTAGAATTCCTTCTGACTACCAATACGGGACACACACACACAGCAGATGTTCTATAGTCTGTTCTTTCTAGACGTCATCACAGCTTCCGCAGTCTGATCGCAAAACAGACTGCGGAAGCTGTGAGGACTGACTACCAGTGCGGGACACACACACACACAGCAGATGTTCTATAGTCTGTTCTTTCTAGACGGCCTCATAGCTTCCGCAGTCTGATCGTCATGACAATGACCTGTCACTAGAGGCATATCCACAGATTCCAGTTCCCCTTTTTATTGCAAAATCACACCGCACTACCAACAAAGAGTTAGCACAACTACCTACCGGACAAAATTTCAATTTCAGTTAGTAATGCATACGGACTTGCAAACCCAGATTCTAATTCCCGGGCCGGCCAATATTTATTTTCTCTCCCACGACAAGGAACTGTAGACTGTCACCTCAAGTTCTTTGCACGAGCCACGATCTCCCATCTTTCATTAGCAACAATAACAACAGGGTCGCAAGTGTATCGTGAAAACCTTTTCTGAACTATCATGCACTTGGACTAAAGGCACAATCCATTAGCATTTGCCAAATTATAAATCCTAAACAGGTCATGGTTCAGCATCCTGACATGGTCTACTAGGCTTTACTTAGAGCTAATTATATAGACCTGCACATCATCCGCATACTGGGGCTTACAAAATGAGAGATGGCAACGCTGAACAAATAAAAGCATTGCTATCTTTGAAGAAAATGGGTTAGAAAATGTTTTGCTTTTTTGTTGTTATCATCATAATAGTTATGTGAATGGAAGCACAGAGCGTCTGCTTTGAAAACGGACGTTTTTTGGTTCAACTCTCGCGGCGACAAAAAGTAATGTCTTATTTAATTTAAAATTGCAATGATTCATATTAAATTTGTCGTCTTCAAAAAAAGTTGAGCAATCGAGAGCGTTGGGGTGGGGGACAGGTAGAATTTGTATTGCGTAATAAAGATGTGTCCGCCAATCACCAACTAGACCATCCGAAGAGTTTGGAAACCGCTATTTTTTCAATAATTTTACATTTAACGTTTCAGTTTCAATGGGTTTTAGTTCATATTTTACTTGTGGGAAGTTAAAAATGAACTAACAATACGTAACAACTATTTTGATTTTGTCAAAAAATTGATCAGCTCTGTTTCAATGCTTATAAGTTCTTATTTTACTTGTCGGAATTTCAAAGTGAACTAATACAATGTATGCACTCTAACTATTTCGTAGCTGTTAAGAAATTGTTGAAGTCTTTACGAGCATATAATTCTTTAGCACTATATTAATATATTAATTATTATTAAAATATCACACTACATCGTTACGTGTATATCAATTGAGTGAAATTAGCTTCATACAAATAATGTACATCAAGAAACTAATCTCTGAACGCAGGATTTGTTAAACTAAAACAATTGAGCTAGTTTTTGGTCATTTTGTTATTTTCAAGAGAAATATGATATTATACACACATGGTTTTTGCATACGGCTTTAATGAATACATTATTTTTTTCTTTCCAATTTCAGGTATTTGTAGAATTTCTATTTTGTAAAGTATGACAGTTGTTCATAATTATTAAAATATCACGCTATTTTATTTCACACTACATTGTTATATTTATATCAATTGCGTGATATTAAAGGCCTGTCTATGCTCTCGTAAACATACCGTAAATCAAGAAATATTCATTTACAGCCACTGCCTTTTGCCCAACAACAAAATATTGAGTACACTATCTGTCAAAATCAGTGATTAGTGCAACTCTGATTTTGTGTATGTTACTAGTTAGCACAATTTTTCGTTGTTTGTGTGAGACATGGTTCTTGACTATAATACACACACAACCAAAACTCGTTGACAGATAGTGTACTTCGCGAGAAAAAAATTGTTTGCAGCTGTTTACGAATTTTGTCATGCCGTAAATTTTGTCATGGAAAACGTGTCAGCTGTTTTGTTTTGGATTATGAATACACATACAAATTATCACAGTTTATTTTTGTAATGTAATAGTTTAGGTTGAATGGGTGAGTTCACTCGGTGGCCAGTCTGTGGTAAAAAGAAAATGAAAAATATGTGATAAAAGGAAATTACAAAGGGGTAAGCGCCAATACGGCACCGTCGTCTGCGCTAATCCATGTTAGCACTATGTCGTGAAACTGGAGTCTATTAAGGGATTCCACACATTCCGCCAAGAACTTCGACCTCAATGTCCTAGAACGCACGGCTTTGAGGGCCGCGATATATGTATATATATATGTATTTCGAAAACTTTAAATGCCTTCCCAGAATTTGTTATGGCATAGAGCTTTACTTGAAAGAAAATACACTCGTCCGGCAGTCTAGCCGAGGTACCGATATTTTGTGTGTCGGAGTATGGCCCCAGTCTTGGAGCTGTCTATAAAGACCGAGGTATCACACAGGATTCGCTCTCCATTCCTCCCTACCGGGAAGAGGATTCCAGTGAACACCCCATTTTTGCGGCGTTCCCCTTATCACCTGCCTTCTGACTACATTATCTCCGGAGTCCAGGTTAATAACCCCTCACGTAGCTTACAGTCATACAGGGAGCAACTCAGTTGGAACCCCGTGCGGTTCAGGGCGGTGACTGTCAACCCATCTCCTCGTTATTAAATGCTCTATTAATGTTAAGGGAAGCAGCTATCGCGTTTTCCTTCAGTAGGAGAGACGTCGCGACTTCTCGCACCACTTCGTGGAGGGCCGCCTATGAGGTATACCTGAAGTTTTCGACGTCGTACCCTCTCTCACCTTCAAGTCTTTTTTGCTAATAAAATTGTTTCGTTTATAATGTCAAATGCTACGTTTTATAATAAGCATAATTGCCTCTTTACATTTACGATACATTTATTCTACATTTACGAGAGCATAACAAGACCTTAACATTATACAGATAATGAATATCAACATACAAAACTATAAACGCAGGATTTCTTAAACTAAGACAATGACGCTAGTATTTGGTCACTTTGTTATTTTCAAGAGAAATGTGATGTTATACATACATTGCTTTTGCATCCAGCTTTATTGAATACATTATTCTTTTTTTTCTTTTAATTTCAGGTAACTGCAGAATTCCTAATTTGTGAAGTATGCCAGTTATTCACTATTATTTAAATATCATACTACATCGTTACATGTATATCAATTGAGTGAAATTAGGTTCTTAGAAATAATGTACATAAATATATAAATCTCTGAATACAGGATTTGTTATTTTCAAGAAAAATTTCATATCAAACACAGATTGCGTTAGCATCCTGGTTTAAGGAATACATAATTTTTATTGTTAAGTTATTGCAGAAGTTACTATTTGTGAATTATGAATGTGATTCATTTTTATTAAAATATCACACAAAGTCGTTACATGTATATCAATTGGGTGAACTTAGCTGCATACATACTTTTATATGTATATCAATTTAAAATCTTCTGAAAAAAGGATTTCTTGGACTAAAAAAATTGAGCTAGTATTTGGTCAATTTGTTTATTTTTATGAACAATTTTATACTATACAAACAATGCTTTTGCATCCAGGTTTAAAGATAACATAATTTTTTTAATTTCAGGTAATTGCAGAAATCATAATTTGGGACTTCACATGTATATCAATTTATTGAAATTAACTTTATACGAATAATGTATCTCAACGTACAAAACTGTGAACGCGGGATTATTTAAACAATGACAGTTGCGCCAGCAGTTGTTCACTTGTTCAAGAAAAATGTGGTGCTGACTCACATTGCGTTTGTATACAGGTTCAAACAAAACGTTTCTTTTAAATTCAGGTAATTGCTGAAATCTATTGATATTTCGAGGCTATTAAAGTTAAATATCCATTCAATCGGATATTTTCCGGTTGCAGACCATAGGTGATCTGTTTTTATTACAAATAGAACACATAAAAACCTTTTTTTTTTTAAGTTAGGCAGAAGAATGTGTTTCTGTGTTGTAAAATCAATTGACTGGTAGTCTGTAAATATGCTTACTCCTATGGTAAACGACGATTACTTAGAGTAGCAGTTGGGCAAGTGTGTTTGTTAGTAATAGTTGGATGTCTTCATTTGGTAGAAACATATGAAGTTCCGCTATTTTCTTCCTTGCTGCGCTACAAATGAAAATACTCTTAAGAGCATAGTTTCAACCTAGAAGACATACCTTTTTGACAAATCCTACCCACGAGTTTGGGTGTTTCCAAACGAAATCGCCATCTAGAAAAGACATTTTCTGCCTAACTTATAAAAACAAGGTTTTTTGCGTTCTATTTGTAATAGAAACAGATTACCCTATGGTCTGCAGCCGGACAATATCCGATTGTATGAATTATTTCAAGACCAAATAAATTTAGCGCAAGACATGCGTTATTTATTATCATAAAAAATATCACACTGTATGTCTTAAACAAATGTTCAAGTTTTCCATTAAAATGGTTTTTAATAAGAAGGACGAAATTGCTTTCATATTTGAATAAAAGACAGGCTCGGAGATTGTTGCAATTCATTTAAATGTTTTTTGTCTTTCCCATATTACACAGATGGATCAAAGCTAGAGGATAAAGTGAGCAGGAACTGAGTTTGTTTTCGACTGCCGAACTCGGCATATAAAAGGAGGCCCCTACCATTAAGCTTTATTTTAAACTTTATTCGGACTGCACTCATATCATTGAGAGAAGTTCCTTAATGGAATGTTCATGGGAAATTTAGTAGTAGAAAACAAACAATGAATTTGGACCCATAGCAATTTAATCTTTTTACCCAAAAGTCTTGGAAAAATTAATAAGTTCCCGGATAACAAGGTTTCTTGAAAATGAGAAAATGTTGACTGAGTACCAGTCTGGGTTCAGGAAAAAAAGAATCTGCATGTCGCCGAAGAGCTTCGTCAAAAATAGAAAAAACTATGATATCTATGCTCGTCCTTTATAAACCTAAGTAACGCGTTTGACGCTGTAAATCATAATATTTTTAATTAATCAAAAATCTATTTTATTTCTCAGATACAGACTGCAATTTAATTGCATCTTATTTGTCAAATTGTATTCAATATGTTGTCCTTAAGGAAAAAAATCGAAAGCATTAGATTTATCGCGAGATTTGCCTAAGGGCTCAATGTTCTTGGTTCTTTATTGTTTACATAAATGACCTTCACGACGTTCCTGAAACATTCAGTTTACAAATGAATGCGGATGATGTACTACTATATGCAAGTACAAACACCGAAAATGTCAAATCTGTATCTCAAATCTCAATAAAGATTTACAAGCAATCAGCGAATGGATATGCACTAACTGTTTAAATAAAGGGTGATTTTTTAGCTATTATATTTTTGGCAACACTGTTTTAAATAGCTGACGCACGTCGTGTTTTGTTTCACTGTCAAACATCTTCAATTTGGTATATAATTTAACCATGAATTGTCTGTTAAAAATGTTCATCTTGCACTCATTTTTGGCTCAATGGGTACGTAAATGAACAGAGTTGTCGATTTTGGACTAAATATCAGCCAGAAGCATTGCAAGTTACGAATGTATTCAGAAAAAGTCACAGTTTGGTGCGGTTTATGGACTGGTGGCATCATTGGACAGTACTTCTTCAAGGAGGATGCGAATCGTAATGTAACTGTGAATGGTGAGCGCTTCCGTGAAATGATATCCAACTTTTTTTGTCCAAAATGCAGGAGTAATGGACTTATTGAGAGGCGAGTTCGGTGAACATTTTATTTCACGTTTGTTACTGGCCAATTGGCCTCCTAAATCGTGCGATTTAAGGCCTTATACTATTTTTTGTGGGGCTATGTTCTAGCTCATGTCAATACAGACAAGCACGCTTCAATTGACGCATTGGAAGACAACATCGAAATATTTATTCGTCTGATACCGGACGAAATGTTGGAAAGAGTATGCCAAAATTGGATCATTTGAGGCGCAGTCAGGGTCAACTTTTGTATGAAATAATCTTCAAGCATTAAATTATATGGACCATACTATCGATTCAAACAAAAATTTCATGCATTTTGCTGAACTTTATATGTTTTTTTTTTTTTGAAAAACTTTCCTATAGCCCTTAAAGAATCACCCTTTATAAATCCCTTAAAATCTAAACTTATGATTATTGGCAAATCTCTAGACTCTCTAGCCGATTTAAAAATTTCGGACACTACTTTTCAGCGAGTAGAGTCATCTAACAATTTGGGTTTGACTTTCAACGCCAAGTTGACTTGGTCTATCTACATAAATCGAGCTTCCGACAAAATTTATGGTATTTTAAGAAACCTATGGAAATTATGTGCATCGAATCCTCAAGATATTCGTCTGCTGTTCTTAATCATATTTAATCCCAACGCTTCTCTTTGGCTGTGAAGTTTTTGCATGCTGCGACTATAATGACACAAGGATACTTGATCTTGCCTATAATGCGAACATTTCGGTGTTTTCATACCAAATCATCAATGTCCAATTTGACAACTATCCTAAAATTGACTAACTTAAGAACCTCCATATCTGTACAACCGTTTACAGTTGACAAAATCCACTAGAGGAGAAAAGCTAATTTTATCCAGATTTAGAAAACTTTCTTCAGAACGATAACTCTTTATAAGCACATCACGTTTTTGAAACTCTCTTCCTGCGAAATCGTTGTGTGAAAGGTATGAAACTTGTGTTAACAAACGTACCCCTGGTTTTTGTCTGGAAGCCACATTTTTACTCCAATTTTTCTAAAACTTGGCAATCGACCCATGGACGAATCGATTAATATTTTGATGAAGCTCCCATGAAAGGGTAAATTTCAAAAGTGAAGTTAAATGGAATTGAGAGTAGATAAAATTCGAGTTTGGGAATGTTTTATACATCGTTAGAATGGTAGCGGAACTAAAATAAGGTGTATTGCTTAAATAAGGCGGCCGGTATTCATGCGGAATAGTGACGGCAACAAAACAAAAATAGTAAAATAAATCATCGTGGAACTTTTTTGCTAGTGAGAAACTATTGAAATTTAGTAAAATAAATGAGTCAAATAAGCATTTAAGACTTTTCTTAATACTTCCGTTTAATGAAAATTAAAAATAATAATAATACTTTGATGGTCAAAATTTACGAAATTTTTAAGTAAATAAGAGTACCTTTTTTTGGAAAAATTTGGAAGTTAAAAAAATATATTTTTCATTTTCATATTGACAACGAAGCCACTTGTTAACCGCTGAAGATATTGATATAATTCTTTTTTATTTGTGCATACAATGGGTTAAATTAGCTTACAAATTGACGGAGTTATTAAGAAAAGACTGAAAAAAACTATTTGATATTTTAAAATTAAACCATACCTCATTAATGGTAAGTGGAGTAAAGTACATTACGCAGGATTTTTAGATCTCGTCTTTCTCCAGAGTCCTTAATTATTCAAATCGGTTCAGTAGATCAAAAGTTGAAGTTTGGAGAAGTGGTCAACTTTGTTATTAAAGATATAGACCATCTTCGCAAAAGCCCAAATTATCCTCTTCAAATGTCTAGAACATTTTTAACTGTCCAGATCAACAGATAATAAGTTGTAGACTTATTTCTAATTTTTTTCTACTTGGCATACGTCGTTTATGGCGAAAATCAGAATATTTGCAGTTTTTAAGTGGTTTACCAGGATAAAACCACATTAAGGTATTGACTACCTACATCTTCAGGAGTGACAAACTTTATTGAAAATATTGAAGCTTCAACAAGTAATTTTGCAATAAAAAATTAGTATCTTCAAACTGCCTCAAATTTCTGCCTTTCCACAGCTAAAATTAAAGTTTTGGCCTCAGTTACTGCAAGTACATATATATCCCCATTTTAGCTTATTATTATGAGTGCTGGTTAACTCAAAACAACCTCAAAAATGTCGCCAGCATTAGGAGGGGATAACCACCACTGAAACTGCTTTCTAATGTTCTCGCCGGGATTCGAACCCATGCGTTCAGCGTCATAGGCAGACATGTTAACCTTTGCGCTACGGTGGTCTCCGTGACGCAGTGGTTTGCATATGTTGGTAATATTGAGAGCTATTATTTAAGGCAATTTTCAACCAATTGTTTATTATTGCGTCCCAGTTTAGTCTTTGTCAACAAAATGTCACATTAAAAAATTACAAATTGCCCAAAACAGTCTACACTCGCTCACAAACATAGAGTTGGTCCAGGACAAAATAACAAGACTGACGCAAAACTTCAAAATGTTTTAGTATCAGCATAATTTATCACCTACAGAATGCACCTACATAAACATATGTACATATCAATAATACAAAAATGTTAATTAAATGAATTTATAATTTTAAGGTAGAATAGAAACTCGAATTTTCTAAACTTTTATTGATTTATATATTGATTAAATGTAAAACGAAAATGGTATGCTAAATAAAATGAAGGAATTGTCACCACAGTAATATCGGCAACTTTCTATTATTTACCACGGTATTCAAGAAACACATAATGAACGACAATTTATATACACGCACGTGGCCAAAATTGGGAGTCATCGTATTTACAAAACAAATAGACAACGAAAACCAACATTTTCTCCGAAAAAATGGTGCAACGAATGCTCTTAAAACTCTCCCTGCTCTTAATTTTCTTCGATTATATCTAATCTAATATTTACCCATATCAAAAATCTGTGCATAGACCAGCTTTTGGCGTTAGTATTTGGTTACTTTGTTATTTTTAAAGTAAATGTGATTTTAACTACACATTAATTGTGTTCGTGTACTCAAAAATTTTTGCAAATTTTCAAAAATTGTTACTGGAAGTCGATCGCGTACTTTACTTGCCAGCAGAAGATTGCAAGAGAGCAAGCAGAAATTTGCAGCATCGAACAGCTGTTTTATGAAAACCAGCTGTTTAATTCAAATAAATAGTAAAATAGACAAAAGGCTGTTCTTACTCTCAAATGTTTACTGGGAAAGTACACGAATACACCTGTTTTTACATCCATGCATCAATTATTTAAAAAATACCTTATCTTTTATATCAGGACATTGCAGAATTATATTTTAACGTAGTTGGTGTGTAACGAAGTTATTGATTATTGTTGAAATATCACACTACAATTTTATGGCTGTTCTATTGGATAATGGTTTTCTCAACAACAAAAATTGAATTGATACGTGTTACCTTTCTTTTATTTATTGATTATATATTGATAACTGATATTATTGATAACTGTCTAACAAACATAGGGATTTTTGTTTGTTTCTCTTTCGAGACGAGCTCAATGATTGGAGATTTTATTTGCGAATGGAAAAGGAAAGCCTGAGATAGCAACTTGGTTAGAAGACTTTTCAACCATATAAGGTGCGATGGCTTCAAAGATCGTACGTTGGTATGTTGTATTTGAATCGTAGTTATTGCGATAACGCCTCTATGATACAATTACCACATTAACCACCCTCGACAACCCTGTCCATTAGCTGTAATTTTTCCCAATGCGTGTGTTTTTTGGTTTATTTTATTTTTTTTATTGAGAAAAATGCTAACTAAGCGTCTAGAGTTGTGGTTGATTTTGCTAATTGTACTCTGCTAATTGTTAGAAAAATCGCAAAACAACCACTGCCAGCACAAATTTTGTTCGTTTTCAATGGTTCGGTTTTTCTTCTTGTTATTTGATTTATTTACCAAAAATATAAAACAATAAGTGCAGTTAAAAAAAGTCTATTGGTAAACGCAAAAAAAAAATAAAATAAAAAGTTTGGAATATCTTTGGGAAAGAAAAAAATCTATTTATTAGGTAAGAACTATTTTTAACCTAACCGTGTAACATTTACCGCCACAGTTGAGCGTTGGTCGTTTGCCGCTTTTTGATGTAAAAGTCAGTTCGTTTATGGTAAAACCTCAAAATGTTTTGTATATATATATATATATATATATATATATATATATATATATATATATATATATATATATATATATATATATATATATATATATATATATATATAAAACCAAGAATTAGTCTTTTAGTTTACGCCTTTCTTCGCTCTCCGCCAGTTGGAAGGTACACAACACATAAATAGAGTAAATAAATCTGTTTTGGGTGTATATATTATTTGCTATTGCAATATATTATTGGGTTGCCCAAAAAGTAATTGCGGATTTTTTAAAAGAAAGTAAATGCATTTTTAATAAAACTTAGAATGGACTTTAATCAAATATACTTTTTTCTAAAGCAAGCTAAAAGTCACAGCTGATAACCGACAGAAGAAAGAATGCAATTACAGAGTCACAAGCTGTGAAAAAATTTGTCAACGACGACTATATGAAAAATCCGCTATTACTTTTTGGGCAACCCAATATATATGTATGTATATTATGACCATAGCATACAGTTCAGTGTGAACATAGAGCATCAATTTGTCAGGAATAAATGGTATTATTTGGGCAAACTTTGTATTAGTCACAAATTCATAAAAGACGCAATTTTATCGTAGACAAAGTCACAACGTTTTTCATAAAAAATGTTTACCTGTCGAAATTTTGGTTAAGGGTAACAATTATCAAATGATTACTATCAAATTTCGCTCGTGAAACAATTAAAATAGCAAGAATAGTTAACCTAGCGGCCGGTTTCATTTCTTTTAAGGTTTTTTAAATTATATGGCAATATTACGCAGCAAACCAGCAACATTGTGCAGCAATCAACAAATGATGATTGGTGTCCTTTGAATTGTTATTATTAAAATATCACACTACACAATATCTTGAAATAATTTTTAAGTATTTTATTATTAATGGTTTTGTTTAGCACATGCCTTATAGTAATCTGCATAATATATATTTATGTATTGATTGAAAAAGAATTGTTTAACAATATGACTTACGTTAATTAATTGTTTAATGCAAAATAAATTTTTTTAGGGTATGTTGGCATGCTGGGTTTTTTAACTTTTTTCCAAATCATCGAGGCGATAAATTACACAATCACCTTATATAAGATATATCTAAGGGTTGGTACTCTATTCGGCTTTTCACGTGTACCACTGTCAAACTCCATATAAAGAAACCTATAAGCTAAAACCATGTGAAATAAATAAATGCATTTTTTATGCTAATGGCTTGAAAGGAGCGCTTAAAACAACTAAACCTGGTGTAATATGAATGCAAGATTGAGTTAGTACAAAATAGTTCATGTAATTATGTTTAAAAAATTATGATATTGTTGTAAAAAAGGAATACTCCGCTTAACGAAATATTACTAAGAACGCACGTGACTAGTGCCAAAGATAAAACGGAGAGATTAGACATCGCAATGAGCTCAATTTTCCTTTAAAACATTCCTTTCTATGTTTACTTTATACAAATGAAAAGTAATGGGTTATATTTTAATGAAAAATGTTCACGAAACTGGAAAGAAAAGGAATCTTTTGGATTTTTTTATATCAAAAACACTACCACTTTTACGCTGCTAATGTTATTCACACGTTTCATTTTTAATTTGTACAGACATATATTGGCACAATTTGAATGAAACTTTTACTATAAACAACCAGGAAAATAAGTTTGCTGATATTAGCAAACATTGTCTGCTGATTTTAAATGAACTGTTTTAACTTTCGAAGGAGACAGTTACAATTTTGTGACAAACGAAATTAAAACATTTCCTGAATTTTAATTTTTCTAATTTTTTCGCATTAATTTTTTATTTAAAATCATATCAAAATCAAATCAAAGTGTTTTAAATAATAACACACATTTGATCAACTTTTATAAGTTCATTGCTATGCTATTCTTTGAATAAAAAGCATTGAATATGATCTCGCGCTGCTTCGAGTAGCTTAGTTAATTTGAGGGAGGTATTAACGAAACACTGAAAAAAAGCCGATGCAACATTTCGATATTTTTAAATGAAACTATTCATACATATTGAACGGTAAACGATGGTAAAGTGATAAACGCATCCTGGCTTCCAAAAAAGTATCATAAGAAGCGGTTCAGCAGATAAAAGTTTTTTCCTCAAGAAGTTTGGAGAAGTCGAAAGTGGTCAGCCTTGACACCCTGTACTAAAGATATGGGCCAATAAAACATGTTCTTGGAAGCCCATGTCCTTCTCTACAAAACGGATCATTTTGTTCTACTAAGACCAACAGGTCAAAAGTTTTCGACTTATTTTTACTTTAGCTTTATAAGTTTGGGCAAATGGCTCGCGGCTGGCACGAATAAATTATAGCTGAGATGCCCAGTTTCGACCACTTTATGCAGTATTTGGGAGATCATAAATTGAATTATTGCTGATAAATAAGTATTTTTATTATGAATGAATGAGCACACATCAAGTTAAAGTTATCAAAAAGACTAACTCCCCAGAAGTGTGGCCAGATTGCAAACCCCAAACATCTAAAAAACACCATTTATAAACTGCATATATCGAAAGCCACCATAACGCAGACGTTAGCATGTCCGCTATGAAAAGGAGGCCCTTTATCATTGAGCTTAAACTTGAAGCGGACAGTACTCTTTAATATGTGAGAAGCTTTCCCCCTGTTCTTTAATGGAATGTTCATGGGCAAATTTGCAATTAGCAATATATCGGATAAGAGTTGAACCCTACAAGGTTCTCAGGAAGTCAAATTAAAAGAGCTGTTTTTATTTAAACTATTTCAGGTTATAGATCTATATCGGGTGAGATTTGCGGTTCTAGGGGCTCATGACTTCGGATAACAAGTATTAATGCCAGTTTAACTCGTCCTAAAGCAGGCGTGCTTTCAACAAACAAACAGTCAGATGGACGGAGAAGACTATATTGTCTTAAAATGCCATACCATTTAAAATTTCACAAACAGAATAACGAAATAAGAATGTCCCTTCCTATGGTGGTGGGTATAACAATTAAAACTGTCTTCTTCCTTGCCTGTTTTAGCAAACATGACTTAGAAACGCAGCAAGGTTGTCATGGCAATTCTTCTTAAAATGTTAACAATGATAATTTGGATAAATTTTTGGGCAATACGAGTATATTTTCAGTTTTATTGAAAATCAAAAAAAGGTGTTAGCTTTTGGTCACTTTGTAGCTTTCAATAGAAATGTTGTACTTAATGTCGTATCGAAACCTTGCATTTCCATTTCCCTTCCAGTTATTTAAGAAAAATTTTATTTTTTATTTCAGGTTTACGCAAACACATATTGATAAATGGTTCCTAATTAAAATATCACACTTATATTGTGGATTGTTATTTTTTGTATAACCTCCATATCCATGGAGGCCAGCGTGGCGCAAGGGTTAGCATTTCCGCCAATGACGTCGTTCAAATTCCAGCGTGAACATAAGAAAAAATTTTAGCGGTGGTTAACCCCTTTATAATGCTGGCTACATTTGTGAGGTATCCTGCAATGTTAAAACTTGTCTACCAAGTGGTGTCGCTTTGCGGCACGCCGTTCGGACTCGGCATAAAAAGGTGGCTCTTATCAGTGAGCTTACAGTTTAATCGAACTTTTCACATTGATATGAGGGCAGTGTTCCCTGTTCCTTAATGGAATTTAATAGTAATACCCTCTGATGTGGTTAAGGGTGCAAAACGAAATAAAACGCAAACAACTAACAAATTTATGAATATTTTTAATTTTGCTTCCTGACACGTCACTTATATTTTTTCGAATGAATATATTTTTCTGTACATTGAAAAGAAAAAAAAAAATGACAATCCAATGCCTACTCAATCTAAAATATTTTTTAAAACTCGAAAGTGTTATATAAACTAACAAAGAAAATGAAAACTTAACCTACTTTGTTAAAAATAAATAATTTAAACGATTGAGAATAACAAATGTGGATACACCACACCTCCATCTTAGTTACAGTGTATACTTATTGCGTTACTCTCTTTGTAGAGTCTCTATAAAATAGATTTATATTCTTGATTGGACATTTTAAGACGCTCTAGCCCTGTTCGTTCGTCTGTGCAAAGCATGCTAATTCATATGTGTAAGCTAGCCGTTAGAAATGTTGCACAAATATTTTTTATTAGTGTCACTCGAATCGACTTCTTGGGCTCCTAGAGGGCTCAATTAGGTAGTATGGTCCAAATCTGTCTATAACCTCATACTCGTATAGCTCTTATATAAATAAACAGCCTTCCAATTTCACTTTTTGACCTATATAAATCGACACTTCCGATTTGACTTGCATGTACAGTTTGAAGACTTCCAAGTATATCATCTGCGCCCATACAAACCACAATATTTGCCTTTAGAAAGACTCGTCTTGAATTAGCGATTGCGATCGTGAATTGTGAAAGATATAGAAGAGCTGGGCCGATTTAAGGCGCTCCTACTTGTTTTGGCTATATTCCTCGAATTCATAACGCGGCTGCTACATCTTTGCAATGAGGTTATGGATAAAGGAATATGAGTTGATAAGATATTTCTCAGATACAGTCAAAGAAATTAGTTTGGTGCTTTCATTCCGTTTGTAACACATGGCAATATTGATATGTTATAGCAGTATGAATTATTGTCCGTCTCTCGAGAACACGATAGCGATGTAACGAATGAAGCTAGCCACTTGAAATTTTGCACTGATACTTCTTAGGTAATTGGGGTTTGAAAAATGAACCATATCGGTTCAGATTTGAATATAACTCTCTTCGAATTGACTCCTTTAGCCTCCACAAGCATCAATTTTATCGGAATTAAGTGTATTAATCACATCCAACTTCTTTGCCAAAAATGCTAAAGCTCCCACATAAACCGATCTCCTGGCTAAGATTTTGCACGAAATGTTCTGTTTTGACTTTCAACATCCGTTCCCAGTAGGACCCAAAGTGGTATTTAACCTGATATAGGTTCTATATAAACCAATCTCCTGTTTTGAGATCTTGAACCTTTGAAAGCCGCAATTGTTGTTCGATTTGGCTGACATTTCTCACTAAGTGTTCTCTTATGACTTCCAATTTCCGGTGTGACCCAAATTGGTTTATAACCCACATTAAATTATCTCCCGATTCGTCTTTTACAGCTCAAAATTTTTTTAATGTTTGTCTAGTTTGGCAATATCTGTGTTCGTAAAGAAAACATGTGCCATTAAACTAAAGCCACGTTCAGATTAGTCAAATATTTGACCCAACCTGTTTTAGCATTTTTGCCCAAAATATGTCAAATTCATGGATTCTTCATTTTGTATTCACATTAGACACATTTTGTTTGTCTTAAAACAAATCAAATAGCGTTAGTCAGTAGATCAAAGAAGGTTTTTATTTGCCCTACGTTCGATTTTTGTTTCGTTGTTTGATCTTTTAAAAACAGATTTGAATCCATGGTGTTGGGACCCCAAGATTCAGCCCGGCTGAAGTTAGCACGTTTTAACTTGTTATTTGTTATGTTTTTCTAACATAACAAATTTTTACAGACTACTATTTACACGTACGTATAAAATAACTTAAACCTGACAACTACTAACCGTTTAAATGCAATATTATATTTCTTTTTAACATATCTCGGTTCTCAGATAAGTTTATAATGCCATAAAGTTTATTAAACTGATAGCATAAACGATGAAAAGGATCATTATAGGCGAAATTAGTTCTAAAATTATGAGTTCAAAATTTCTGCTGGTTAGAAACATTTAAAAAAATTCTACCAAGAAGAAATTCGGAATCTACTTTTTCATGAATAAGATTCATCAGAAATATTATATTCAACATTTGCCGCTAAATACTTTATACTTTAACGTTGGCAGCACTAATATCACATCTGACAAACAAAATAAGATATATTAATTTTAAATAAATGCTTCTCGAGTTCATAAATATGATTTTCTTAAAATCCTAAACAATTTTACCACTTCCGAATTAGTAATTAGTGAATAAATATGTTGCGTTATTCCTTTTTTAGTTTAGTCGCTAAGCTAAGCTAAGGGGATAGTATTATTTTTCTCCATACAAACTAAGCGAGAAAATCCGCATAATGGGTAAATAAAACACCCTTATTGTTCTACGACTTGCTAGTGAAGGTAGTTTTGTAAGACTCAATTTTAACTCATACGAGGGTAGAGAATGTCGATCCCACCCTTGCCCACAAAGACAAAACAAAAGAAACTGCTTCTGAACAGATTGAATCTGAATGGAATTATTGAACCATACGCAAGATTACATGGTACTAAAGAAGTATATAAACCTTTTGTCACTGAAGAATCGTTAAATTCCTTTCCCCATCGTTCAATGTAACCAAGAGCAACATATGCTTTACTAACTGGCATTGAGATATGTTGACGAAAGCTGAAACGTTGATCCATAAGTATACCAATATCGTTTAACGAATCAACAACTTCATGCTTATTACTTCTTAGAAAATAAATAGTTTCAAAAGGATTTCCATTTCCGCAATACAGTAGTGTGGACTTCGTTTAGCACACATTTTGTGGCAGCAAAGCGATTTTCGCACTTGTCTTTAGTTTGTTTGAAAGCCAAAATTTGCAGTTTTTCTGATTCGCCTACCTGTCACATCTTTTTTACTCTTTATGTGAATATATAGCAAGAAACCTAGTTTCTTCTATTCTTGACAAAAATTTTGACGGGAATGTGTTTGACAACTGAGACAAGACTTATTTTTGTGGCTGGTAGATATAAAAAATAGTGAAAATGGCGATATTTGCCCCTGTTCCTTAATGGAATGGTCATGGGCAAATTTGCATTTTGGCGATATCTTTCCAAATATTATACGACGTTAAATGAAATGTGCACTTATACGATTGGCTGTTAAAAGTAATTTGTATAGTAAGTTGGAAAAAATTTCGCATATTTTTGCATTCTTGGCAGAAATAAAAAATCGCATTTAAACGATTGTCAGGTAAATCAAAACTACTGTACGTTATATTTAGAAATATTTAATTTCAGGTCAGACTGGAGATAACATTGTTCAACCGGATCACTGAAGCATCTGAAGATTTTCACATCACCTGCAAGCTTAAAATATGGTAGAATACCTTATAGTAGTGGGCAAATCATTAGTGAAGAGACAGAAAAAAGATCGGGTCGAGATGGCAGACTTGGGGAATCCCAGAAATAGCATTACCAAACTTTACTCTTTGTGTGCAACCGGTTAAATACGAACCTGAAAGAAAAGCTTTACTGAAGTCAGCGTAGATTGCACCAGTCTGTCTACGACACCTGACGTAATTGCGAGTCTCATCGTTTCAACTACCAGATTTAAACATAGGTATGATATATGATTCCTACCAAATTTGTGGTAGATAAGCTTTTTATTGTATTTACATTAAATTTCTCTGAGAATTTCTAGCATTTGGTCACTTTGTTACTTTCAAGTTAAATGTTTAACACACAAAACGACATATTGTAGTTTATTTCACTCAAAATATACATATATTATTTCAGGCAACAACAGTAATTTTCATAATTGGCGCATAATTAAAATATCACACTATACTCTTACTATTACACCATTATTAAATTTCAGGTATACCCTGTAGAAAGTAGACTGGACTAGTCCAGACTATCCATATGACCGATTAATTTAACGTGCACATGCCATAGGAATGGAATAAAGGAATTTTTCCGGTTTAAAACGCCGGTAAATTCACCGGCTCATTGGTCATATCACTCACTGGTTTGAAATATCGTCTGTTCCTCGATTTGAAAAACTGAAAAACCAACCACTTCAACGTCTAAAAAAACCAGTTGATATATTACTTCGTCGGTTTGGACAAATGGTAATAGTACTGGTGCTAAACCATCATAAATATGGTTTAGAAGTTAAAAACACGTATATGCCTGTTGCGGTTTCCACCGAAGTTTGCGAATACAAATCGTAATAAATTCGTGCAAAGCATAGGCTGATTATCAGGTGTTCATGCGATTTTTATTTCATTACGCTTTAGCAGAAATAAGTCAAATGTGTTGCTTAATTGCATACGCCGTGCATCCATATATTTGTGTCAATTCGTTTTTATCTGTTTTGGAAAAAACGTTCAATATTACAGAACTATTACACTACATTATCAATATTTGTTCTTACTTGATTTTGGAATCGTATGATTGTAAAAAACCTATTTTGCCACACCACCGTTTTTTAATCTTACAGTCACAATTCGGTGCACGCACATTTTTATTAGCTGTTAAAAATGAAAGGAACCAACCACAGACCAAAATTTTCTAAGCAAGTCGATCGATTTTTAACCGAACATTCTTTGGGATTTCCGATTATCGGAATACAAATTAAAGTTGAATTCACAAAATTTTTGCGATTTCGGTTATCGGAATAGCCCTGATAAACAGAGATAATTTTTATATATTAAAAGGATTTGAAATATTTTACACAAAAATCATTTCATTTCAAAATCAACAAAGATGGATATTGAAATTAATTTTTCAATTTCAAGATCCATCTTTGTTTTATATCGGGTTATATCGTCATTCCGTTTGTAACCAACAAAGTGGGTATATTCTTGATCGTCTTGATTTAGTCATATCCGTCTGTCTGTCGAAAAATGTTACCTTTTGAAAGAGTAGAGCAAGCCGCTTAAAAGTTTAGACAAATACATAGTTCCTATTACAGTAGGTCGGTTGGGATTGTAAATGGGCAATATCGGTCCATGTTTTGATATTACTGCCGTATACACCGATCTTCCGATCTAACCTCTAGAGGGCGCTATTCTTATCCGACTTGGTTGAAATCTTGCACGTGGTGGTTTGTTCAAAAAACTGTTTCAGGTATTGCCCCATTTGGTTCATAACATGATATAGCTCCCATATAAACCGATCTCCCGATGGACTTTTTAGCCTATAGAGCACCCAATTCTTATTCGATTTTGCCCCTTTTTTTCCAAACGCAGAGGACCAAATCGGCCTATATTTGCATATGCCATATAGACCGATATGCCAATTTGGGGTCTTAAGTCTAAAAAATGCATTATTACCCGATTTCGCAGATTTTAAACGAGTTGTTTTACGCATCTTGTCATTGGATCAGAATATGTTCCAGATCTAACCATATTTATACATATAGATGACATGCAGACCGATCTTCCAATTTATGGTCTTAATGCCATAAATGCAAATTTTGCCATGAACATTCCACTAAGGAACAGGGGCAAACTTCTCACATATCAATGAGTGCAGTCCGATTCAAGCTTAAGCTCAATGATAAGGGGCCCCATTTTTATAGCCGAGTCCGAGTCCGAAAATTGGTATGAAGTAGTCTTTTACCCATCTGAAAACTTTCCTTAAATTTCATTCAAATCGTTTCAGGTTTTGTTCTTATTTCAGTTCTTATATTTTCGTGTAACGACGTTGTGTTGTCTATTACATTTCACGGTTAAAATAACCATCATATTCGGTTCGTTCGCAGAGTTATCGGTATCAGCTGATTTTATAGAGGAAAACCACAGGTTAAAAAAGAATCGCCAGGTGAGAATGAGTAAGGCTCTGAATAAGATGTCATTTTTTTTGTTCAATCAAGCAAGGAAACACACATTTTTTATGCTATCGAATGTAGGGCAAATAAAAGATCAGTTTTCACAGTGAAACTCCATAAAAAAATAGTGAAAAAATCTGTTAAGCCAATTTTATTTGTGGTACTAATTTCCTTATTGAGTGGAAATTTGGCATTCATTAAAAGCGTGGACGAAACGTTTTTCAACTTGGGCCAACATGATAAAAAAAAAAGGAATTTTCGTCGCACTCGCCTTGCATTTTCGTTAATTTTCTTTTAAATAAGTACCAATTGTTAGCAAATATAGCTCTCTTACTTTTATTTTTCGTATGAGGTATTCTACAATAAGGAATCAATGTCTTGTGAAAACTTTTCACAGCGAACGAAGACGTTAACTACATGAAATTCTAAGAAAATTCTCGGAAGAAAACATGTATGTATCTTAAATAAAGAACACGCCTATCGACTTGAAAAAACCTCAGTTACATTAAAAAGAAAATTTATAACTTATGAAAAAATGATTTAAGTCAACCTAAATATATTTCCTAGTTGTGTCTACATGCTACATTTCAGAGTTCAAGCTCAATCCGTCAAGAAAGTACGAAATGGTACTAATTTCCGTACTAAATGTACGTTTTCTTCCGTTTCGAGAACATTTTTTTGAAAATTTTTTTCCTTTAACGCAATAGCATTTTTGAAGCCAAATTTCGGAGTTCTAGGCCTACCCGTTCGCCCTATGCAAAGTTTACTTATTTCGTACCTTTTTGGTACTTCTTAGTACCTAAATGTACAAAAGTCAAGAAAAGCGCGTTTAATCACGCGCATATAACCCAAGACCCACATTCGTGCCAAGTTTCATGTTTCTAGATTTAGCCGCTTGAGCTGGTCGTTAAACAGTTAGCCAATCAGTCAGCCACGCAACTTTTATATATATATAGATAATGAGTTTTGGTTGAAATAACAACAACATACATGCATTTGAGTACGATCCACACACTCACATGCGTGAGTGAATCACAGATTCTTTTCACTTTTTTTATATGGAGTTTCACTATGAAAAACAAAGTTATTACCCACCTTTAGATCAAACAAGTAAAAGCAAGCTAAGTACGGCCGGGCCGAATCTTGGGAACCCACCGCCACAGATTCTGTTAATATATATACAAATAGTCAAATCGGGAGATCGGTTTATATGGGAGCTATATCAGTTTATAGATCGATTTGAACCGTTCATTCACAGTCGATGGAAGCCATAATAGAACACTACATACAAAATTATAACCAAATCGGACAAAAATTGCGGCTTGTAAGGGCTCAAGAAGTCATATCGGGAGATGGATTTATATGGGAGCTATATTCTGTTATAGACCGATTTTAACCGTACTTGGCACAGTTGTCGAAGTCATAACAGAACACTACGTGCAAAATTTCAGCTAAATCGGACAAAAATTGCAGCGTCCAGGGTAAGACCCTGGTCAAGTCAAATCGGGAGATCGGTTTATATGGGAGCTATATTTAAATCTGAACCGATATGGCCCATTTGCAATCTCCAACGACTTTCACCAATATTGAGTATCTGTGCAAAATTTCAAGCGGCTAGCTTAACACGTTCGACCTCTATCGGCACTTCGACGAACGGACATGGCTAATTCGACTCAGAACGTTGAGACGATTAAGAATATATATGCTATATGGGGTCTTCGACGAATATTTCGAGGTGTTACATATTCGAGGTGTGACATATTTGGGACATATTTGACAAATCTGAACGTACCTTTACATATGTCGGTAAAGGATTGGTACTCTATTCGGATTTTCACGTAGCCTACTGTGAAACATGTGAAAAATCAAAACGTTTTTTTTTGGCTTATGACTTAAAAGTAGCAATTAGACACAATTAATCCTAGTGAAATGATGATGACTTGGTAAAAAAATTTGCTGTAAATACATTTAAGAAAATTAAGATATTTTTCAAGTATTTTGCCTGTTAGGGCGAGATCATTACATTTTACATTTTTTTTTGTTTGTTTCTCTTTCGGGACGAGCTCAATGATGGGAGATGCAGATGGAAAAGGAAAGCCAACGATAGCAACACACACAAACCACTATGGTACGCGATTCGTCTTTGGTTATAAGACTTTTCAACCATATTAGGTGTGATGGCTTTAAGGGTCGTGCGTTGGCATGTTGTATTTGAATCGTATTTAATTGCGAAAACGCATCTATGATACAATTACCGACAACCCTGCTTAGTAGCTGTACTTTTTCCAATGCATTTATTTGTGTGTAATGGCAGGCATTCTGTCTATGATAAATTACACTTCTTCCTTATCACACATGATTTTGATCATCTGTTGGAAGTTGTATTGATGGCTTCGAACGCTTAGACAACGGCAATAGCTCACGCTGTTGCTCCGTGTGCCCAGGTTCGGATCCTGGCCGCTCTGCCGCATTTTTCAAGTTTTTTGCCTTTTACGGCGAGATCATTAAATTTTATTTTTTTTTTGTTTCTCTTTCGAGACGAGCTCAATGATCGGATATGCAAATGGAAAAGGAAAGCCAACGATAGCAACACACACCAATCACTATGGGACGCGTTTCGTCTTTTTGTTGTTGTGCTAATGACCCTCCTCTTAATTGTACCATGACCATTGTGTTACTTTTTTATTTTCAAGATAAATGTTATTGTAAACTATTACCACACATTAATTTCCAATATAGGTTCCACTAATAAAAAAATTTTATTTATTATTTCAGACAAATTCGGGTTCATTTGGAATATTCTGTATAATGTAAGTCATTTATACATATTAAAAAAGCACTCTACATGTTTCCTTATTTAGTTTCCAAGTACAGCGCAGTCGGAATTAAGTAAACACTCGCTGGGTAATGTGCTTTCCTATGAACTCCTGTGTTCTTCATCTTGTAACCGATAGAATTGTGTATCATCTAGAATATATCAAAATATGATGGCAATAGCATTACAATGTGTTATTTTGTTATTTTCAAGATAAATATTACCATACTAGTATATTGCATTTGGAACATATTTATTATTTCAGGCATATTTGGGCTCATTGTGATTTCTGATGTCACTCATAATTATGGAAGTAGCCCGCTTCATGAAGTACAGTGAAGTTGGGATTAAGTGAACAGGAAACCACAAGGGTTTAAGCGGCATCTTGGTTGAATTAAGAAGTTTAAGCAACTTGTCTAACAACAACCAAATCAACGATGGTGGCGCAAATTCCCACTATGCTGTGAAATTTCTGACACTTCCTAATTGTTATTCTAGTTATAGCACTTCCTAATTGTTATTCTAGTCATGTGTAGCAGCTACAAGATCAAAAGATTTATGATTATTACCATGTTAAGGTGAGTATTCAGTTCAGCTGTTCAGGCGGAATGCTGTCAAACTCCATATAAAAAAAACGTCGGCAGAACGTTGGCTAAAAATAGGGGGAAAAGTAGTACTCTGCTCATAGTGAGGAAAATGACAAAAAACTATTATAATGGCAACTATGGCGATTTATTGGTTCCAGTGGTTTGTTTTTCCTTATTTATTTGAGAAAAAGTATATAAAATAGAGAAAACAATAAGTGCAGATAAATAAAACTTTTGATTACTGTCAAATTTCAAATTTCAGCGGTTATTCCGAAAGCAGAATAGAATACCAACCCTTAGTTATAAATTAACACAATTAAAATGCAAATTCAGCATTTGACGTTCTAGTGTGATTTGGATATAATTCTGGAATTTGGAAATTCCATCACCCTGACATAACCTTCTTCAGTGAACCCTGAGCGGCCCGATAGCTGAGTTGACACCATGCTCAGATTACTACTGCAGTTGTCGTAGGTTAAATTCCCACTAGAAGAATTGGCGAACGGTCCGTAGTATCACAGTGTAAAAAAAATTATATATGTATTTTTGAATCCACTCAGATCGAAATACGTAGAAATGAAAATATTTCACTGCAAGACATCGATATACGTGTCGACACCAAAAAAGAAAAAATCGTCTTTAGCGCCAAGCTGGACAAATCATATTAACGCTGTCGTTGGACAAACTTATTTACTTCGTATCTTATGGTTGACGCATTCACATACTCCGCTGAACATTTGTTGTCTGCTGGCAAAAACTTACTTGGTGCAAGGTTTATTGTACGGTTGCGAACTGTTTGCTAATTGCGATTCGTTGAGTCGCCGTAAAATGGCATAACACTTTATGTATTGGGTTTAAGCAGAAGACGGAATGTTACACAGTTCTCCAAGTCCTTTCATGATTATAGTTTCGACTCTCTTCTTAAATAAGAACTTTACAATTTCTTCAAAAGACTATTATCAAAGGGAAACCGAAATATCTCTTTGACAGACTTTTCTTTACGATATCAGAAGAATTATGCATTTTAGGAGGAGGTGTCTGGTTTCTGAGAGACAATTTTTTATTGGCACTATATGTCATTGGATCCCTCTACCATTTGATTTGCAATGCAACAACAATGTATCTACCTTAAAAAAAGGACTTGACGACTATTTTATATAACTTGCATAGTTTTTTTCTTTAAGTACTTTTTAAAATTTTAAATAATTAGTCTTGTCTTTATCCTAAATGATTTATTACAATATTCTATTTTTAGTTTTTTTTTACTATTTTTCTTTGTATGTTAACTACACTTTTTGCTCCCGAATATAAGTAGGATATGTACTTGTATTTATAATCCCGTACACAGAAAAAATATCACGAAAATTTTTTTAATTGAAAAATTAATTGAAAATAGAAGTGTTTTCAATTAAAATATTAATTGGATCAATAATTTTTTTAAATTGAATTTGTATTTTTTTTATTCCGATCGTGATTGCAATTTAGGAAATTTTCAATATAAAAGTTAATTGATACCATCTTATTTTATTGAACCTGAACTTTTTTTCAATTACGGCTGTGATTGAAATTTTTGTCAATTTTAATTAAAAATTAATTGATTCATTAATTTTTTTCAATTGAATCTTAAAAAAATGTATATACATGTAAATGTGATTGAACATTTTAAATTGTTTTTCTGTTTGTCACTCGATTCGATCACCAATTCATTGAAACCAAAACAAAGAGAATTGAATTGGCGAACGAATCGAGTGACGAAAAGAAAAAACATTAGTGGTCTACGCAGTAAGTTCATTCAATCATTACATCTGTTCGCTATTCTCTCTTTTTATATTTGATTAAATTAAACAGCAGGCTTTTATAAAACAGATATTAGAGGCTGCAAATTTCTTTTGGGAAAAAAACCTTAAGAAGAAATTTGGAAGCTTTCAATTAACAAACTCTCCCGCTCTCTTCTGCTGGCAGTTAAAATACGCGAACGATTTCCAATAACAATTGTGGAAATTTGCACAAATTTTTATGTACACGAACACACTTATTTTTCTATATATAGATGATAAAACTCTCTTGCAAATTGACTTTCAACTGCCTTTTTAAATTTCTAGATGCAATTATAATTTTATTTATGATCAAAATATGCATATTAATGGCATAGTTATAACATATTCTATTGGGTTTACTATCCCAATGCATATAATTCACAAAGTTACTGTAATAAAAATATGGTAATTTCTGTTAGCTTATGTCGGTAATTCTAATCTTTTAAATCTAATTTTTTAAATTAGATCAATTAAAACAGTAATTGAAAATATCAATCATTTTTATAACTGGATCAATTAAATAATTAATGGAAATTTAAAAATATATTCAATTATTGTTTTAGTTAAATATATGCAATTTGTTTAATTGACAAATTTTTCAATCAGCTTTTTCAAAAACTGTCATTGATATTATCATTTTCGTGATGAAGCAGTTTCAATTAAAAAATTAATTGGATCAATTAATTTCGTGATTGAAACCCATGTTTATTTTTTTCTGGTTACTGTCATTTATAATGTTGTGAAGGAGAAACAAGCAAATAAACTAAAATACTTTGCACAATTCTTGGGAGCCGTAACAGAACAAAAGAAAAATATATGAAAAACGATGGCAAAAGCGTTAACATTGTATTACTTTGTTACTTTCAAGACAACTATTGTATGTGTATTACCATACGTTGCGTTTGAACCTACGTTTTACTAGTTAAAAAAAGATATACATATAATAATATTAATATTTAAGACAAATTCGGGATCATTTATCATTTTCGTGATGAAGCAGTTTCAATTAAAAAATTAATTGGATCAATTAATTTCGTGATTGAAACCCATGTTTATTTTTTTCTGGTTACTGTCATTTATAATGTTGTGAAGGAGAAACAAGCAAATAAACTAAAATACTTTGCACAATTCTTGGGAGCCGTAACAGAACAAAAGAAAAATATATGAAAAACGATGGCAAAAGCGTTAACATTGTATTACTTTGTTACTTTCAAGACAACTATTGTATGTGTATTACCATACGTTGCGTTTGAACCTACGTTTTACTAGTTAAAAAAAGATATACATATAATAATATTAATATTTAAGACAAATTCGGGATCATTTTGATTACTAATGCATAATGTAAGTTATTGATAATTACTAATATACCACACTACCTCATCCTCAATACCCACATGATTGATCGCTCCTTTCGTGTGAGCACCTTAAAGTCCGAAAATATGAAAAACGTTGATAATAGGGATAGTATTGCGTCGCTTTGTTAATTTCAAGATACATATTGTAATAACCAATTACCATACATTGCATTTGAATCAGCATTCTACTCATAAAAAAATATATATATTCATTATTTCAGATAAATTCGGACTCATTTCGAATCTACTGCGTAATGTAAGTCGTTCATTATTTTTAAAATATTACACTACATGGTTCTCAATTTAATTTTCAAGTACTGCGAAGTCGGAATTACGGAATCGGCGAGACGCTGATTGGATATAAGTGATATTTATATCACTTCAGAGATATGCAGGATTTAATATATTGGGTTGCCCAAAAAGTAATTGCGGATTTTTTAAAAGAAAGTAAATGCATTTTTAATAAAACTTAGAATGAACTTTAGTCAAATATACTTTTTTATACTTTTTTTCTAAAGCAAGCTAAAATTAACAGCTGGTAACTGACAGAAGAAAGAATGCAATTACAGAGTCACAAGCTGTGAAAAAATTTGTCAACGCCGACTATATGAAAAATCCGCAATTACTTTTTGGGCAACCCAATATATCATGGATATTTTAATTTGCATTAAGAAAAGGCTGTGGAAATTTTACGTTAATTTCCAATACATTTACAAGAAGAATAACAAATTATTGTTGCTTTTTGCTTAAGCAACCGTTAGTTGTGCGAATCAGGGTTTGTAAGTCAAAAACTTTAAATAGTTCTAGGTTAGGTTAGGTTGAAAGAGAGTGCGGGCTTTAATCCGCCCCATGCCACAATAGACATACACCTAAGCCAGTAATAGGCTTATTGTGCGCTCTAATTAATAAAAAGTAACCTCGAAAAAGAAAAAAATCGAAGTCTGGAATTTTGTTCTACTTACAAAATCCCTTATTGATTTCCATACGACGCCCCTAAGTTGGTTCATGTCTGGTATTGTGTCGCCGCCTTAATGCCGGTGTCTGTTAGCCACAAAAGCCGGCCAATGACATAGCAAATGCTGCAACATTTCATCATCCTCCCCACCTGCTATCACTTTCCGCACCGATTTTGCATAAGTGAGCAAACGGATCGATATTTCCATAGGTAGATTAGCTATGTTATATGTAAGCTTATCAAGTTTTGGGACGATTTACACCATACCAGCCATAAATGTAAGAAGTTATAGCAAAATTTCTAAAAAGTCTGATAATAATTGAGCTTTTAAGAGGCTCAGGAAGTAAAATATGGAAAACGGATATTTGCACCAAAAACTGATTTCACAAACGTTCATTAAGCACAAGTTATTGTAGGCTCTGGCCTTCTCTAACCAAATAAAAACCTCGCTTAAGCAGAGTATTCTGTTAAGTTTTTATGCGGAGTTCTGTCATACTCCCTAAAAAAAACGTCGGCGAAAAGTAGTAGGCAAGGAGAGGCAAATGGCAAAATTAAAGTTGTAACGATTGAAGCCATTTCCGGCATCATTTTTGTTTGTTTCATTGGTTTCACAGATCCGTTTTTTTTCTTTTGTTATTTTATTTAATTGCGAAAAAAATATAAAACAATAGTATAGGAAAAACAAAGATTACTGTAAAAGTTCGCTCGTAAAACAAAACGACAGATAAAAAAAACATTTCCTGATTGGCGTCTCCAATTTTTGTGTGGTATTATCAGCTGAGTGGAATTGTATTTTTAATAATTTTAATTCATTAAAAACTTTTATATTATAATAAATTGGCAACGGCAAAATAGATTTTCAGCAACGCATTTATTGTGTTTATACATTAAAATTTAATGTTCAGTTCGCTATTTAGGTGCAGGTCACTATGGTCACCATGGTTTTTACATGGCAAAGTACTTCAAATGTGTCACCAGCATTAGAAGGGGATAGCCACCACTGAAAAATTTTCTGATGGTCCCGCCAGGAGTTCAGCGTCATATGCGGACATGCAATTTTTTTTTTTGTAATGATATACGCAACTTAAGTAGTTTAAGAAGAAGTAGTTGTAAGTTTTGTATGTCAACAATGCGAAAAATATTTACTAGCCCTGACAAACTAACGATGATCGCAACATTCGATATTTTTAATAAAAAATATCGATGGTATCGATACTCTCGTTAATTTCGCATCATCTATATTTCAGACGAAAATGAGTAATAAAAATCAGTTTTTTCATTATGAATGTCAAAATTATCAATTTACACACGATTCGCCATTTTTGCTTTCACACTAGTATATGTTAGTTTTGTATGACATAACCTAAAATGGTAACAACAGCTCATATATTTAAATGCGTAAAAATTGTTACAGCTGTGAGAAAGCTGGCCAAATCATATAGCTGGGGAAACAATTTAATTATGCGTTGCTGATATTTTCTTTATGTTTTGTCAGAAAAAATAGAGCACCTCTCTAATCGAAAAAAAAACATGTGCTACTTTGAAATGTGATTGTCTTATGTTAGTTTCATTTGTATCACACTATGAGCGCAACTAAAAAAATAGAAAAATTCTACATGTCATAAGACAAGAAACATATCATGGCAATCTTGACGACAGATGTTCTACATAAGCTTGCACTTGCAACTTATCCAGAACTTCGTTGTCCTGCATAGATATCATTTTCATACATATTTCATTGCACTGCACTATAAGGAACCAAAATAAAATAAAACACAGCTAATGTCTAAAGGACGCAGCACATTTATTCAATGATTAAATATTCTGGAATGCAAAAATTGCTAAGAATTTAAATAAAATAATAATTATGGGTTCGGAGAAGCAATTATTTTTTATAAATAAAATTACATATTTATTTTTGTTTTGTTCATATTTGAGTTGTTCGGAGGAAAGTTACGTGGTCCAACGTTAAAATATGAATCATGTAGCGGAAAAAGCGTTTTATTTGTTAATTAGCTGGCTAACCCAAATAGCGTTGTGCAACTTGTATTTTCAAGATGACAATCAATCAATCGGGATGACAATGACTAATATTCGATTTTTTCGAATGAATGTTAGTGTTGATCAATCTTAAAATACAATGCACCTAGCAGGAAATGCGTTTTATTTGTGTTTATGATAGCGTCATTTTGTAATTTTCAAGATAAATTCTTGTACTATATATGATAAACATGCATTTAGGTTGCCCAAAAAGTAATTGCGGATTTTTTAAAAGAAAGTAAATGCATTTTTAATAAAACTTAGAATGAACTTTAATCAAATATACTTTTTTTCTAAAGCAAGCTAAAAGTAACAGCTGATAACTGACAGAAGAAAAAATGCAATTACAGAGTCACAAGCTGCGAAAAAGTTTGTCAACGCCGACTATATGAAAAATCCGCAATTACTTTTTGGGCAACCCAATAGTTTTAATGTTTTGCTTATTAAAGAAAATATATATTTTTTATTTTAGCAAATTCTGGCCATTTTTGAATCTTACGTCATTTATAATTATTAAATTAAAATATCACACTACATTATTCCCAATATAATTTCAAGTGCAGCGCTGTCTAAGTCAGGCAAACACTATCTCAAGTAAATGCTTCTTATATGAACTCCTATTTTCTACTCAATATTACCCCAAATGGATTGTTTATGATATAATACATGCATATCGAAATATTAAAAACTACCACAAAGTCGTTACTATATTGTGTTATTTTCAAGATAATTATTATTATACCATTTATTGTGTTTGATTTCACTCATTTTAAAAAAGCATTATATTTATTATTTCAGGCATGTTTGATCTTATTTTGATATCTGATTTAATGTAAGTTGCTCATAATCATTAATAGCGAAGCATACTTGATCATAAATTTAATTTCCAAGTACAGCGAAGTCGAGATTAAGTGGACACTCTTTTGAATGAACACTTCTTTTGTATGAACGCATATTTTCGATCCTCACCAGAGGAATTGGTCTGTTGTTACTGTGGTATCACAATGGACAAAGATAGTCCAAGTGAGTCTGTTTTGAAAAAATAGTGCCACTCAAACTTAATCTAACACCAAAGGGAGGTTTACGATTAATACATGTATGTATATTTGAGAAATTTATTAGTAAAAACAGCTAAAAGTTTGCTGAAACAACAAAAGTTTGCTAAAAATGGGACAGTAGTTATTTTTTGCTAAAGCATCAAACATTTTCTGCTGTTTTCAGATGGTAAAAAGTCGATTTAGATGGTAACAAGTAAAAGCGTGCTAAGTTCGGCCGGGCCGAATCTTATATACCCTCCACCATTGATCGCATTTGTCGAGTTCTTTTCCCGGCATCTCTTCTTAGGCAAAAAAAGGATACAAGAAAAGATTTGCTCTGCTATTAGAGCGATATCAATATGTGGTTGGTCAAGAAGTAAAACTGAGAGATCGATTTATATGGGAGCTGTATCAGGCTATAGACCGATTCAGACCATAATAAACACGTATGTCGATGGTCATGAGAGGGTCCATGTACAAAATTTCAGGCAAATCGGATAATAATTGCGCCCACTAGAAGCTCAAGAAGTCAAGTCCCCTGATCGGTTTATATGACAGCTATTTCAGGTTATGGACCGATTTGAACCATACTTGGCACAGTTGTAGGATATCATAACAAAATACTTCGTGCAAAATTTCATTCAAATCGGATAAAAATTGCGACCTCTAGTACAATCCCAATCGACGTTACACTAATAAGAAATATTGTATTTGTGCAAAATTTCAAGCGGCTAGCTTTACCTCTTCGAAAGTTAGCGTGCTTTCGACAGACAGACGGACGGACGGACATAGCTAGATCGACATAAAATGTCATGACGATCAAGAATATATATACTATATGGGGTCTCAGACGAATATTTCGAGTAGTTACAAACAGAATGACGAAATTAGTATACCCCCATCCTATGGTGGAGAGTATAAAAAGTCAGCCATTAAAAATCCGACGCGATCATTCTAATGCCATCTCATTTGAGATCCAACAAAATTTAGTTTATCACTAGGTTCCAGAAAAAAAGGCGTAAACACTCTTCCCTTAGGCGTCCTCTTGTCATCCGCTTTCTAACCACAGTATCCCCGAAGTCGGAAACTCGGTGGGACCCCCGGCGGTCTAAAGGGATGACTACCGACATTATCTCTGCGTTGTAAAAAGCTCCCTCAATATCTGAGAAGAGTGCCATCGTGTACACCTCAAACTTGCTTTTGAGGTATGCATGTTGTGGCCCGTTAAATATCTCCGGCGTCAGTCTCCCGTATTTGTTCTTCATACTATTGATAATTTTATGCTTTGTTTATTTGTAATGTCAAATGCTCCGTTTTGTAATAAGCATAATTGCATCTTTACATTTACGAAACATTTATTCAACATTTACGAGAGCATAACCAGGCCTATAAAAAACGATAACAATATCGTTAGGATTACGTTACATCGTAATTTTCAACATAAATATATTATTATATGTACATAACCTTTTACATATATTGCGATTAGTCTACGCCTCATTATTATTTTAGGCGAATGCCGGCTATATGATGTGCTATGCAAGATATTTAAAGTTATTAAGATATCACAATATATAAGGATTAAATGAATAATAGCATGGGAGAAAGTTTGTTGGCAATAATTTAATAGCGTTAAGAGTTCAGGAAGTCAAATTTGCAGATCGTTTTATATAGAATATATTAAATTATGTTTATAATTGTATAAGACAACAAGAATAAATTTCAAAATTCATATAACACAAAAATCAAGATATAGCAAAAGTTAAGTTTTTTTATTTTTCTTGATTTCCAAAAGGAGAAGTGCCGAATATTATCACAAATATCTGGGAGGTCTGATTTTAAGCTTAAATGATTATTTTTTGAACCGCTGAGTGGAGCGGACGTTTTGTTATTTCACTTCGCAAGAATTTTCCTGTAACTCGTAATAGGTCATTATTTTCGGAGGAAAAATTTAAGTCACTCAAGGATAGCTGCGATAAAGTATCCATTAAGCGGTTGGTGATCTGTGCCTGTTTCCAGTGGAGCGGCAGATCTAAAGCCCCAGAGTAGGCTTAGAATGGACTCTAATGATCCAACAGCTGCGGTGGTAGTATCAGGCCGCATCATGTTATCTGCTATTGAAATTTCGACTGGTGGAGCGGATGCTCCAGGCTCCGCTAGCCGACAGACGACTGGTCAGCAGGGGCTTTTGACGAATACACCTGGTTCGAGTCTTAAGGACAAGGCCGAACGTATTCTTTCTTCGCATGCCTATAATTTGCCTAGGCCATCGGCCTTCCCTGGTATACCAACACGCTCTTTAAGAGGTTGGAATAATAGAAGACGCATCGCTCTCATGTTTATTGAGAGGCTTGGTGCGAATGATCCTTAGACTCTCACTAATAAGGAGAGAGACTACCTAAATTGGGGTCGGGAATTCGATGCACAGGTTACCCCACATATTACACGTCTGGATTCGGAAACTGCACCGCAGTCGGCCAAAAGGCTGCGGTCTCCTGCAAGGCATCCCATGCCTAAAAGAACTAGGGCGAACAATAGTAAGATGGGTCCAAGAACCTTTGCTAATGTCGCAGGGACAGTTTGGTGATGGCAGTTATTGACAAGGGAGAAGAACAGAGCTGCATACCTGGGAATAATTGGAGTGGCATAGTCAATGGGCTGTTATCAGTATACTCCGATGTCCTTGTCGAATATCCTGGGTCTCCTCCAGTTTGTGACGATGCAAGCTGGTATCGGGGCCGATACAGACTAATTGCTTTCGGGGATCAACGCTCAATTCAAATGTATCGTTGTGCGCTAAAAAAGATTGGTGAGATCTGGCCAGGTGCAGCACTAGATTTAGTTAAGAAGGACGATATTCCTTCTCGACCAATGATACATCCTCGGATACCAAAGATTCCCTCAGATCCTGAATCGATACTTGGAAGACTAAGGTAATGTAATCCCAATCTTTCATCCACCGAAAAGCGCGAACTAGTAACATACTCAAAATCAGAGTTTCACAAAAAACTGATTTGACAGATGGTGTACTCGATTTTGTTGTTGGGCAACTGCACTTTGGTGACCCAAAAAGCACTGAATCTAGTGCATGTGATACATACATAGACAAATTGTATATGGATAAAGAATTTGAACTTCGCACAAGACTGGTTGGTGACGCTTGTGAATATAGATAATTGAGAATTAACATACCGGAAGCAGAATTCTGCTCTCAATGTCACGAAGTTTGCGTCGTTTGCATTTTCTAAATATGCATTATTTCCTTTCTCGTGAACGAAACTATGGCGTAACGCACGTATATAGGGTTTGGGCAGTCGTAGCTTCCAATATGTATATCTCTCTTTCTTTTCTTTTTTTTATTTTTCGGTAGAGCTGCTTGCTTTGAAGAAAAATAAAATAATTACTGACACCTATATTCTCGACTTTTGCTGTAAAATGTTGAGGGCACACAAATTTCTCTCTTATTTACATCCTCTTTCATTTATATATATAAAAATAATATTTTTTTAATATTGTATACAGAAATGGTTCCAACGTGCTGCCTTAATTATTATTCATTAAAATATCACACTTCTTTGTTTCGATTTCAAAAAAAAAGTCACTTCGTTCGATTAGGTAATGTTGAAGAAGAGGGTGAAGATCATAAACCGCCTCTATGGACATAAACTTAAGCCAGCAGTCGGCTTGTTGTACACTCTAAATACCCACCAGTAACGTGAAATTCAGATGCTAGAAATTCAGTGTTACTCTCAAAATCCCTAATTGTTCTCCATACCACTCACTTAAGTCGGTTCAAGTATGGTATTCTGTCCCCACCTAAGTGCTAGTGCCTAAGAAATCTGGGCATTGCCGTGCAAAGTGTTTGCTGTTACTTCCTGCACCTATTCTGTATAAATGCGTCGAAGATTTATGCACCCTATTATAATACTGAAAGCCAAACTGACATTTCTTCTACTTCCTCTTAGCAAAAGTCTCGTCATTCAAACATTCGTATCCCCCTATAGGTTTGCAGTCGTCGTTGCCACATTGTTGTAATTATGCTGTAGATCCACTGAACTATCCCGGATTGAGGACCCATTTCGAGCCAACGGCTCGTTTACATGGTGCACATGTATACTTCCAGTTTGATTTCTTATCCAAGATTTCTCCCAAGTAACTGGCCTTGTGGGATATCTAAATCCTTCCGTTGAGGAAATCAGGTACAGGCTGGATCAGGGTATCGGTCCCCACATTTTTAAAAGCTGTTTCGATGACAATACACACCGCCAACGTGGGCACCGAAAGATTCTTCTAAACTATGCCCGACCCCACACAGGGCGGTATGCTGCTTCTTTTTGAGCAATACTCTGTATCATGGTATTCACTGTAGGATGTAAGCTTATATTCCTATAGGACTTTAGTGCCGCATAACATGTCTTGGTCCACAATTGGAGTATTAACTCTATTGAGATTGTCACAATGTCTTCTATGCTTTGGCAAAAATTAGCATAATACGACTAAAATGGCAATTTTGGAAATCGTGGTGCAAAAGGAAATATTTTACATTACAATTTTAAACTAGAGTCATTGTATTTAAATTTTATTTGCCTGTTAGGGCGAGAATTATTTATTTATGACGTGGTCTTTTCACTTTCGAGGCGAGCTTGGTTTTCGAACGTTTCTATTCAATGGAAATGAAAGCCAGAGGATACCACAACACCAACCATGGCATTACGACCTCTTGGTTATGGAGGGCATAATCGGAAACCATTAGATGTTAAGACTTCAAAGGACACATATTGGTAGGCCGTTTAGTTTGCGGAATATTTTAGTGATCATTTCTTGCCTTTTAAAGAGAAATTTTAAATATAATTCATATATATATATATTCAATTATTCAAATTCATTCAAGATTTTTTAACTGCTAACAACCGAGTTACTCTCCATACTGACAGCTGTTCAAATAGTGAAAACTGATTTCAGTTTATAAATATTTTCCGTCGTGACATGGGAAGTCTTTGAAGCCATGTTTATCATGTCCTCTTCCACAGCATGGGATATACAAACTTCATCATTTCGTTTCCAACTTATAGAAACATTGATCCGAGACCCTTTGTCTTGATATTGTCGATTTAGCCACGCCTGTCTGTCTGTCTATTGAAAGCTCCCTAAATTTCGATGAAATGATGCTGGGTGCTGAAAATTTTGCAGAAATAGCTATCTTTTAATTGGTGTAGGTCAGTTAGAATTTTAAATGGACCAAATAGGTCGATGGTTTGTAATGGCTGCAATATAAACCGATCTAACTTCTTGATGTGGTTGAAATTGTGTAAATAATGTTTTGTTATGGTCGGCTGGAGCGAGCAATTTGGGTTAAAATCTGCATGTGATGTTTCGTGAGAACTCCCAACATCTATATCGATATAAACCGCTTTTCTGATTTAACTTCTTGAACAAAGAATAACCGGTTTATTCTCTGTCTAAAAAAAACAAGTATTTAATAAATGCCATCCATGGTGGGGGTTAACAACATTCGGTCCGGCTGAACATAACGCACTTTTACTTGTTTTCTTCAGTTAAGGTCTTTGCCTGTGCAGTAAATTACCTTAGCGACTGTATGTATGACCCGTAACGATTTATAGTATGGTGTATGACGAATGTGATATTGTATGTTTCGCTGTGTTGTTAAAATAGAGGTCCTTAGCTGGGCTTTTTCTTTATTTCTTGTTACTAATGTTTAATTTTACCTTGTCTAAATAGGAGAAATTTTCTTATTATCAGCAGCACATATACAATACGCACATTATATAGCTTACGGCCACCGAATATCGACTAGTATATAGAAACGTTTAGTTTAATATTCAGTAATAAGTTTCGAAATAATTTCAACGAGAAATAGATGAAGAACTATTATTTAAAAAATTAGCAAGAATCATTCGATAAACTCAGATTGATTTCTTGTCGACGAAGTTTGGAGAATCTATACTCGGCATGGGAGTATCAGAAGATTTTGCACCATCTTTTATAAAGAAACCCCAACTCAGACAAGAGGATGACGGCAATCGCCTCATTTTTGAATGTCAGTTACTTTCTTCGCCTGTGCCAAGTATTCAATGGTATCGTAGCGATACCCTTGTAGTTGAGGATGAACGAACAAAATTCAAAATTACTCCAATTGGAGGAAACAAATTTACAGTATTATTGGAAATTGACGATGTTATGGACACAGATGCTGGTCTTTACAAAGTTAAAGCAAAGAACAATTCTGGCGAAGTTGCAGCTTCCATAAATTTGAATTTTTCACGTAAGTAAAACCTTAACTAATGAATTTAAATAATTGTATTGTGTTTTTGTATATTTTCTCTTTGATGAATACGCATAATTGGCTGAAGTCGGAGTTAACTATTTAACTCATTGAACTTGAACTCATTTTAAACGTCAAACCTACAAAGACTTTGTCGCGCGAACAAACAAAGTTCGTTGGGCGTAGTTTAAACAAATCATTATATATCATACATTTAAAACAGTCAAGATTTTCAAATGAAAAAAAAAATATCATTGGTATTTATAAATACATACGTATAGGGTTACGTAGCCGTTTTTGTATGCATATATTCCATTACCGTTGAAAAAAACTTTATGTATCGTCTTTTGATTAGCATCGAAATTTGTAAATTATTCATACTTGCAACTATCTAGCAGTTGGAATCAAATATACGGTTGCCCAAAAAGTTGACAAATTTTTTCACAGCTTGGGACTCTGTAATTGCATTTTTTCTTCTGCCAGTTATTAGCTGTTAATTTTAACTTGCTTTAGAAAAAAAATGTAAAAAAAGTATATTTGATTAAAGTTCATTCTAAGCTTTATTAAAAATGCATTTACTTTCTTTTAAAAAATCCGCAATTACTTTTTGGGCAACCCAATACATAAGAGGATTTGAATTTTGAAACCAGACAGAACCTTTCCACCCATCCCAAGAAATTTTATTATAGTTCTGTCCAATAACTCTACCAGATTAGTGTAGACATCCAAGTTTCGAATGATCTCTTCTAAGAGTTGGCTAGTTGATAGTGTTAAAAGATCGTTTCGCTATCAATATTGGTCAAAAATGTTCAATGACATCTACTACTTATTTTTTAAAAAAAAAGACTACAACGGCCGTTACAAATAGTCAGACCAAAGGGCCTGATTGATCATGAATGATGGGGGTCCCCTGGTTAGGATAGGGTGATTATGACAGCCTGCAATCACATTCAACATATTTCAAATATTACGAAGTTTAATGTTTCTATCCATTAAAAATGGTAGACTAATTTTTCTGTACCATCTCGCTCTATTGGTCGTAGGTTTATGAGCAAGCTGAAGCCATTGGAATTTTAAAAGCGCAATAATTTTTATACTTTTGCACAAATTAACATATGTTTTTATGAAAATTTAACAAAAATATGGCAAAAATCAAGGATTTTCACTTTATTTGTCTTTATTCCTCTCTAAGTAGCAATTGTAAAATAATTTTTGTTCTTAGGCATTTGAAAGGCTAAATTTTTAGTTGCAGTGATACGAGAATACACAATATGAAATCTAGTTTAATGTAAAATAAAGATTATAATAAAAATATTTCCATTTTTGCTTTATTCAATCTATCACGGAACTCTATATGGAATAAATTTAATCTTTGACACAATTGCAGCTGCTGACGATCCCAAAGAAAAGTAAGAATGATGTTACTGAAGTGACATTTTTATAAATAATCTAATGCAATACTAACGATTATTTGATGATGTATGTAGATTAATACTAACTTTCCCTTTGCTATTCGAATAACAATATGAGTTTGCGCTTACTCAAAAATTACGAAAAATTATAATATATGAAATTTATTATTTGTGTATTTATTTAACTGAAATTAATCGCATTGTAAATACAAGATCAATAAATTTTGACAAAAAAATAGCATTGGCTGCTGTGGCTATTGGTCAAAGAAATATATTGAGCTGTCACCTTTTTTTCTTAATTTATCACATGAAAATCTTACTCGCACCTTGGCTATTTTGGTAATACTCTTGGCTATGTTTATACACTTCCAATTGTGTGATTTTTACATAAAGATTTTCCCTTTATTTCTTCTTTAAATTAACACCGTAACCCTTATGAGTACTGGAAGCTCTCCCGCAAATTTTTACAGGAAAAATACGCAAACACACCTTATACAAAAAGTAGAAACAACCTTCCCGGTTTGTTTCTACGTCAGTTACATCTAAAACAAGTGATACGCTTAAACTTCGTCCCATCTGACTTTCTGTCATCATTACGTTTACCACGTTTACACTAGAGCCCAAATCCACTTGATTTGAGATATTCTCCAAAACCAATTTACACTACGAGTCAATTGATTTGTATTTGTCAACGGGGATGTTTTCGAAAGAGTTTTTATTATGACCAGCATTTTTAGTGTGTTCAGCTATTAAATTGGTGAAGCGATTTAAATAAATTTAAACCCCCTTTTACACTGTTCTCTAAATCCGGATTTAATGTCTCGATCATCTGTTTTTCCTTTATAAAATCAGCTGACGAAAGCCTTAAATCCGGATTTAATGAGCATTGTAAACGGGGTTTAACTACAAAATGTTATAGTTTCAATAAGAAATTGTCAGATGCTGAGAAAAAGTTCAGTAGAAAATATCGATAATAACCGGTATTCAATACAAACGCAGTGTTGCATTTGAATTTTGAAGGAGATATGCTGTAAATCTCTTCCAATTAGTAGATTTGCTCACACTGAAAATGGATGCCACAAGGATTCGCAAAGCAAGGGATTTCCGAAATCTTGTCGCAAATCTAGATTTGCTCCAAGTGCAAACATGGTTTACAGGATCTCATTTGATTTTTTGATGAGAAGCAAGGAGTGAATAATGAGAGATTCCTTGAGCTAATGTGGACTGCAATTTGTGTGGGTGTCGAAAGGGCCAATAGAACTTTTTGTTTCTGACTCCACATCAATCAGATGATAAAAATAAATGAAAACTCAATGAATTCTCACGTCATGTCCACGTTTAGGAGCGTTTAGATAGTGAAAAAGGCTATTATTGAAAGGCTCGAATGTGAGGGCATTTGAAAGATGCTTCTTTTGAGCGATATTAGGCGAATCATTTTGAAAATGTTTAAAACATTAATTAATTGTATTTTATTTACATAATTATTAAAGATTGGTACTAAGTTTGGGTTTCACAGTGAAAATCAAAACAAGCTCTACACAAATCTGAATGACAGCATAACCATATGGTTGACATTTCATATGGTTATGCTGTCATTCAGATTTGAGGCAATGCTCTAATAAATCAAAATGGCCTGACGTTTTGCTTAAAATTTAATAAAATAAAATGTATTTATTAAATTGAATCAAATGTTTAATTAAGTTTGTTATTCAAATCTTAAACTCAGTACCGGTTTTAACATAGAAAAACAAAAATAATTATATAAACAACGTTGTCCTTTTAAGAGAATAAGAACATCATGCTTTGAACTATACCGATTTAGGACAAAATCATAAATGTTACTATATATCAATCTTTAATTACAGATTTATTAATCTTTTGTATAATATCCAATTTTTTACACCTTTTTATTTGCTTTACATTATGCATAATAACCTAAACTGCTTCGTATGGCTTTATTGAAATAATAGGCGGCACTTTTTCTATAAGTGACGAAACACCGTAAGTAGTGCATGCAGCACGCCTTTTATTTATTTTTATTTGTATTCACTTAAATAAAAATTTGTTATTTCCTACAGACAAATCGACGGTTTTGCGCCGACTTTTGCAAAAAAGCCTTCAATCAGACAAGAAGATGATGGTAAAAGACTGTTGTTCGAATGTACTGTTAAAGCAGACCCACAACCAGTTATAACCTGGTTTCACAATGAATCAGTTGTCAGCGAGTCTGATCGCCATAAGGTAAGTTTATTAGTACGATAATTTTTTCATTTATTCATTGTTCAATGTACGGTAATTCAAACAGCGTCTGCAATAATGTGCCTATCAGTAAATTTTTGTTTTGCCAATCAATTCGACTTTTGGATCCTCATGCGATTGACTTGAATTTTTGCTTTCCAATCAAATTGAGACGACTTTTACATTTCAATCGACTTTTTGCTCCAGTAAATTTGTTGACTTTTGCAGGTTAATGCTTCCTTGTCCTATAAATACTTGTCAACTAGCTTGCCCCAGGTGTGCATCGCTACCCCCACCTTCAAAGACTTTGGACTAATGGAGATGTACTGCAAAAGTTCATTGCTCTAAATCGTTTTGTAGTATTAAAAGTACTAATCGTACATTTGTTTTACTTTTAAAAGTTGATGTTGGTTGGCATAGTGTACTTTATTGCACCGTCCCTTAATAGGCACAGTATGGGCGCATGGCGATCACTCATTATGGCATACTGCAACCATACTCTTAATCTCAACCCGTAAAACAAGTACCAAATGTTATCAATTGCATCACGTAATGTTATCAATTGCATCATATGTTAATATGGATTTCCTAGGTGTACTTACAGTGCGCTTTGCGCTTTCTTTTTTGTCTTATTGATATTGTCTTATTTGGCATCCTTCGATGCCAAAACGTACACCCGGTACGCATTGACATCGAGGGGGCTTTTAACAATGTGCGGACCGACACACTGATCCAATCCTTTGACCAGTACTGGGTGGATCCGGTCCTTAGAGACTGGATAAACCATATGCTAAGGAGCAGGTGGATAAATTGTGTGCCCCATGGCATAAATATAAGGGATAAAGTGGCACAAGGCACGCCGCAGGGGGCATTTTATCGCCACTCCTATGGCTGACCACCATAAATGTCCTATTACGGATGCTGACTGAGGAGGTATTTGAACCCGTCTGCTACCCAGACGATGTTATGATACTTATAAGGGCTAAGGATCCGAACGAGCTATGTAGAATGGCCGAAAGGGTTTTGCATATGACAAATGACTGGGCTAGACCCAGAGGTCTCAATGTTAACACAGAGAAGTCTGAAGTATGCCTGTTCACGAGGAAGATGAAGGTGGACCAATTTAACGCACCACGTTTCCTTAATAAGACGATTTCGATATCTGACAAGGTCAAATACTTAGGTGTGATCTTGGACAGGAAACTGAATTGGAAGTGTCACATTCAGGAGCGTACTAAGAAGGCTCACAGGTGTTGGGCACTATGTAAACGTGTCGTAGGCTCGAAATGCGGCCTGAATCCTAGGAAAGTCCACTGGCTTTACAGGAGCGTGATCAGACCAATACTTACTTATGCCTCAGTAGTTTGGTGGACTGCTATGGAAAAAAGGGCATACAACAGGTTCAGAGAACATGTTGTCTTGGAGCGATAGACGGAGCGATATGGACCACACCCCTTAGGGCACTGGAGACTATCCTAGATATCCGACCCATTGACATACAGATTAAGTGTGAGGCAGCCACTGCGGCTATGAGACTTAAGGCGATGGGAAAATGGAATGAGGATGGAAGCAGCTCGTACCATCGCGGTATAATCGAGGCGACGATAGAAAACCTGGAAGGAAGGAAAGTGATTTCCGATCGGATACCTGAGATGCACCTTGAAGTCGAGTGCGAGGCATTGTTGCCATCATGACAGTCTGGAATTGACGGAACCTTAGTATTGCCATCTCGAAGATTATGTTACACGGATGGATCAAAGTTAGAAGGCAGAGTGAGCCTGGGGCTCTACATTGAGAAGCCAGGGACTGAGATTTAATTTAGACTGCCTGACCATAATACGATCCTGTAGGCGGAGATCCGGGCGATCACGGAATGCGTGAAGTGGTGTGGTGCTAATGGGAGGACGTGGAGTATGAACAGTAAAATTGTCCTAAGGGCAATAACCAGCAGGATGGTAAGGTCACGAACAGTCTTGTAGTGTAAGAAGGAGATTAACGCCTTCTCTGAGGATGGCAAAATCTGCATCGTTTGGATGCCGGGTCATAACGGAGTAAGGGGAAATGGAAGGGCAGACGATTTGGCGGTGAAGACCAAAGGACTGCCGTCAATAAACTTGGTTAACCCAAAGCCTTTCGGGTCGACGCAGTCCGAGTTAAGGGAGTGGGCGACGAATGCGCATGCAACATTGTTGAACAGTGAAACGGTCTGTAGGACTGCGAAAATCCTATGGGGGGATCCAGATCGTGAGAAGACGAAGCAAAAGGGTGATTTTTTTGAGGTTAGGATTTTCATGCATTAGTATTTGACAGATCACGTGGGATTTCAGACATGGTGTCAAAGAGAAAGATGCTCAGTATGCTTTGACATTTCATCATGAATAGACTTACTAACGAGCAACGCTTGCAAATCATTGAATTTTATTACCAAAATCAGTGTTCGGTTCGAAATGTGTTCAAATTTTGACAAATTTTGTTCAGCGATGAGGCTCATTTCTGGTTGAATGGCTACGTAAATAAGCAAAATTGCCGCATTTGGAGTGAAGAGCAACCAGAAGCCGTTCAAGAACTGCCCATGCATCCCGAAAAATGCACTGTTTGGTGTGGTTTGTACGCTGGTGGAATCATTGGACCGTATTTTTTCAAAGATGCTGTTGGACGCAACGTTACGGTGAATGAACACATTTCGAACCGAACACTGATTTTGGTAATAAAATTCAATGATTTGCAAGCGTTGCTCGTTAGTAAGTCTATTCATGATGAAATGTCAAAGCATACTGAGCATCTTTCTCTTTGACACCATGTCTGAAATCCCACGTGATCTGTCAAATACTAATGCATGAAAATCCTAACCTCAAAAAAATCACCCTTTATTACTGAAAGGAAGTAAGAAGGAGGTCAGTATAGCTATTGGTATCATAACGGGACACATGGGACTACGAGCTCACTTATGGCATGGGGCGGATTAATATCTGCACCCTCTTTTCAACCTAACCAAACCTAATCAAATCTTGACATTGGTACAAAAAAATACTATCCGAAATAGATGTGACAAGGCACCTGGTGAAAACAGAATCCCATTTATTTGTCTTTCTATGGGATTGGAAAAGATTTAAGTACACCACCCCATAGATGAGGAATCCCTAAAACTATTTTGTTAGAATTTTGTTTATTTTTTTAAACTAGTATTAGAGAGTGGGATTTTCTACCCTAAAAATATTGAAATATTATAATATTATTATTCAGCAGAAAATGTATCCAATTTAATCTGTTATTCCAAACTATGTTTGCTTGTTACTTATAAACTCAAAAACCGCTAAACCGATTTTTTTTAAATTACAATTGATTGTGTAGGATTGTCTGGAAGGAATAATAGTCTATGTACTTTTTGATATCGAAAGGGATGGTCGACCCTCCCCTTTACTTCATAAGCAATACCCAAGCTGAAAAGTGGACCAATCGGAACAATTGGGACTGTCAGCAAAGGTATTTGGGAGTTGACTACAAAAGCTATATAAAAATGTAGGGTCATGTCCTAGAAGGGAACACCTCAAATGCAACACTAATAGCAAAAAAGCTGCTGATAATAGCAAATACTGTCTTCTGTTAGTAGGTAATTTTGCTGCTATTGCAGGTGTAGTTCTGCTGTTATAGTAAAATGTTACACTCATAGAAAAAGTTTGCTGAAAATAGCAAACACTGTCTGCTGAATATTAGAAGTTAATTTTGCTGGGTTTAAGTTTTTTCTTTAAATTTAGATATAAAAGACCATGCAGGTCATGCACACATTAGTAGAGCAATAACAAAAATGCGAGATAGCTCAGAATGGATGGATCAGGTAGCTTCTTTACAATAATACTCCACAAATTAAAATCATCTTCCAACAAAGTTTCTAAAAAAATGTCTAAAGTATTCAAAATAATTAACAAGCAACCATAAAATGTAGCATACAGTTTTTTTCAGTAAACTTGTGTATTCAAAACAGCATATTTTGTGAGTTGAAATAGCAGTAAGAAATGTTTGCTAATACACTAGCCCTATTTTTGCTGAAACAGTAGTAAGGTGTGCTTTTCCATTTTCATCAGACGAAAACTGCTGTTTTACCAAACATTTTTGCTGTTTTGAATAACAAATTTTTTTGAGTTTAGCATTTTGGTGCTGAAAAGTCTATTGCTTGCTGAAAATTACTGCTCCTGATTTTCTAATGAGGATGTTGGGAGGAGATTTTAATAAAATAGATTAAATAAAAATTAAATAATATAAAATTAAACGAAATAAATATAAATTAAAATAAAATTAAATAAAATATTGTAAAACAAATTGAAAAAGAATTAAAACATATATAAATTAAAGTAAAACTAAACAAAACAAAATATTAAAATAAAATAATATGAAATGAAGTTAAATAAAACAAAATAAAAAATATTAATAAGGTGATATTCCGAAAAATAAAATCTTCACTTCCAACATAAGTTCTCACGGCCATTAGATCAACTCCTTTTGGAAAAAATGCCGTAGGGAATGAAAACATATGACATGCCGTAATAGGCAAACATATAACAGCATTAAATATAAAACAAAATTTTTGTTGCCAGTTTTGCGCTAATACGTCTTCAATATTTTAGCAGATTTTTGTATTAAAAACAGCATAATTTTTCGGCATACCAAAATGTTTACTAAGACAGCACCCCTATGTTTGCTGAAAAAGCAATAATGTCTGGTTTCCCATTTTCAGCAGACAAAAACTGTTGTTTAAGCAAACATTTTGCTATTTTGAATGCAAAATTTCGTAGAGTGAGTACGATAACGCGCTACCCCTCTTCCAAAAACCCCAAAAGAAGAAGTGAACCGATCAGGGCAATAAGAGACTCAAATTAAATATATTTGGGAGTAGAATACTCTATTTAATACTAAATTTGGAACCAATAACCTACCCAAATGGATAAATACAGCGAACAAGAAAATATGAGATTCTAAGGAAAAGCTTTTGATAGTAAATCTAAATCAAAAATGGGCCAAAAACTAGGTAAATAGTTTAGATTCGGGAAGGACTGATGGCCTTCAAATCTTGATTCCCTCATAATACTGAAGGAAATATTTATTTTACAATAAGCCCCCTAGTATGTAGCAAGGCACACAGGGCCAGTTAGTCTAAGATAAATGCATATTTACAAATAAATATATATAGCTTTTGTTTTCATTTTCAGCTTATTGTCAAAAAAGATGGACAATCCTACTTTGCAACGCTTGAGCTGAGAAACGTTACAGTTGAAGATGCCGGCAAATACAAAGTAAACGGCAAAAATGAACTTGGTGAAAGTAATGCTACAATCAGTTTGAACTTTGACAGTAAGTATATACTACTATTGCTAATGTTACCTCTATGTTTCGTATTATTAAAATGAAATATAAACAATTGATTTAACTTATAACTACATACATATGTATGTAGATGTCTCGGAGTTGATATTTGTGTATTTAGTAAAATTCTTATTAATTATTGCATTCCAGAATATTTAATTCTTGAGTAAATGCGACACGCTCTTTTATACACGATTTCAGCCAGTTTAAATATTGACAGTATTGTTTCCATTCCATGCCTACCAACACAGAAAATGACAATCGGCGATTACAAGACGGAGATACGGCTATATACTAAGCTGTAGTTATCTTTCAATGAAACCGAAAAAAAATCTCTACCCTGCCATAGAAAATTTCGTTTAGGATATATAAATGAATTTCTTATGGCAACGAAATTTTCGCTAGAGCTGGGTACGGGCCTTTAAACGAAAAAATCCACTCATTGGGTATATTAAGTTTTCAAAGTCGTCTTAATAGCTAATTAAAGTTAGTTAGTATTTAATAACCCTATTTTGGAATTTCGCACAAAAGGCTGGTAATTTTACACACTTTCCGTGATATTTTTTTTTCGCAACTTCTTTTTTAGATAACAGATTGAGAAGCAAATAAAACTTGTAGATTTCATTCAAAAGGACATTCCCCATTACCTACAGAGAAATAGCTGCGGACCCTTCCCCTTACTCCAATTTTCAAAAATTTCAAATTGTGTTTACACCTTCATAGTGACATAAAACCGAGTTTGGTATCCAAATTTGCGATCATGTTTATGGGTGAAACTGTCCCACACCCAAAATTTGTTGAAGGGATACATAGACAAATCATGGCAATATGGGACTCATATGATAGGTATTCGAGAGTAGAAACGTAATATGACATCTAATTTGGGGGCCAAGAATTAACAGAACTTATTTGCTGCCTATGGCAACATTGGGCTCAAATAAAAGGTTATTATAGAGTAGATCAGAAATATCCACTTTCAAAAACAAGTATCTAGTGGGCTACCCACACTTTAAAGACCCCTTAACATGATTTATAGACCATGGCAATATGAGGCTTTAATGGAAGGTATTTGGGAGATGTACACTCAGCCAAGAGTCTGAGGGTACATCATGTGAAATGGAGCTTGAAGGAGAAAATGAAGACATCATCATTACGAATATGTAGACCGATAAGGGCAATATGGTTACCAAATGAAAGTATTTTGTGAAAAGAATAGTGATATGACAATTATATCTGTGAATAAATATTAAACAAAAATTTTCATTAATTATGTATGAAGGCGCATCATGAGGCTTCTAGAACCAGAATATGTCATGTTGGGGGGATGAGCTGGGGGCTGTATGTATTTATTAATGAGATTTGGTGTGCAATCCCCAACATCGTAAATAAAAAATAAGTATCTATACAAAATTTAAAACGGATTTCTACTTTCGTGCGAACTCTAACATGTTTTAGACAGACGATCGGGCGTATAGAAACAAGGTGTTACAAACGGAATGACAAGATGAGTATACCCCTCATTCTATGGTGGTGGGTAACCATGCCATATATACCAATAATACTGAAATTTTTTTTTTCAAGCTATGAATTCCTCAGCAAAAGTGTCAAAGTATAGAAAATTAATGAAGAGAATTAACAACTTTTCGACAGTCTAGAAATTTGTCAACTGATCTTCTCTTTTGGCGTTTCTACATCAATTTTTTACTAAAGCTTGACTTCACTAGTAAACACATGCATTCATTCGGGTAATCTGCCACAATTTGTTGCTGATAACATACGCATTTATCAAACACAACTGTTACTATGTACAAATAAATCCAATATGTGGTGCATGATTAAGGCATTAGTTTTCATTGAATGGAGCAAAACATAATTTAACAAACCAAACCGAAGATTTCGATTTACCGGCCTTAAGGAACTATAAAAATCATCTATCCTTTTTACATTTTTAGATGAAAACCATTTCAATATTTTGAGCAATTAATTAAATATAAAAAGAGTAGTTTTTTTTGGCTTAAACTTGAAATACTTACCAACGAACTAGGTCCTAAAGAAAAATTAACTAAGTCCCAACATAAAAAATCAAATAAAACTCAAAAACGTGAAATAATTCCAGAGGCAAAAATTATATATGGCCCAATATTTTGGACTTTATTTATTTTAGAGTGAGAAGTGAAATAAGTTCCCGAAATTTATATTTCATCCATGTCTTCAAATTGACTTTGAAAATTGTGGTGAAATAGTTCAGAACCGAGGAAATTTCTGTTAGTCTTGAGGATCAATGTAGAGGTCTGAATTTGGCTTTATTGTTTTTAGCGTCAAGTCTAGTAGTTAAAGGCAAGCAAAGCCATTTCAAAGCCGCAATTGGAATGAAACTAAAGGGTGATTTTTTTGAGGTTAGGATTTTCATGCATTAGTATTTGACAGATCACGTGGGATTTCAGACATGGTGTCAAAGAGAAAGATGCTCAGTATGCTTTGACATTTCATCATGAATAGACTTACTAACGAGCAACGCTTGCAAATCATTGAATTTTATTACCAAAATCAGTGTTCGGTTCGAAATGTGTTCAAATTTTGACAAATTTTGTTCAGCGATGAGGCTCATTTCTGGTTGAATGGCTACGTAAATAAGCAAAATTGCCGCATTTGGAGTGAAGAGCAACCAGAAGCCGTTCAAGAACTGCCCATGCATCCCGAAAAATGCACTGTTTGGTGTGGTTTGTACGCTGGTGGAATCATTGGACCGTATTTTTTCAAAGATGCTGTTGGACGCAACGTTACGGTGAATGAACACATTTCGAACCGAACACTGATTTTGGTAATAAAATTCAATGATTTGCAAGCGTTGCTCGTTAGTAAGTCTATTCATGATGAAATGTCAAAGCATACTGAGCATCTCTCTCTTTGACACCATGTCTGAAATCCCACGTGATCTGTCAAATACTAATGCATGAAAATCCTAACCTCAAAAAAATCACCCTTTATCAGGCCTGTTCCGGGACATTTTCGAATGTACAAAACGAAAAAAATGTTTCGCCTATATTTTCGGAGTCTTCTTCTTTTATGGTTTTTATGGAACAAACCTGTATATTAAACGTTTGTTTGATTTGATTTTGGCGGCTGAATCAAGGGAATTTAAAGTAGTCTGAATTTTCGTATTTTATGCATCGTTATCGGAGTTTCCTAAAATTTTCGATGTTGGCTTTTTTAACAAAGACTTAGCTCGACCCTTGTGCTAATTATGAATTTTTTAAGCTATTTCTTTTACAAAAATTATCTAAATTGTAAGGGATGCTATTCAAAGTAACAAAATAAAATTAGCAAATTAGGGACACAGCTGAAAAGAAATCACGATTTGAAATAATGGTAATTGGATTTTTTTTGAGCTGTATGGATTACTCAAATTAATATGACACATTTTTAGAAATACGTAAAATAAATGGGAGGTGTTATTAACAATTTAGTTCATTAGAGCAGTGCTGAGCGGCAGTTTCTTCAAATAAAGATATTTATGGTTACAGAAAACACAATTGCCCTATCATGAAACAATATTTGTACTTTAGTATCAAAGTGTTTGCGAGTTTAGAACAGCAGGTTTACTGCTGAAAAGCTTCTAATTTTCTAAACTTGCTGCTACAAAAATGTCGACATATTTTCCTCTGGGGGACAGTTGGGACATTATTTTTGCAGCTGAGCTGTACTCCATGTCTTCAAAGTTGACAGCGAAAACTGTTAGCGGTTTCCCCACGTGTAGGATACTATACATAAATATATATTGATGGAATTACATTTGGCCGGGTAGCAATAGAGGTGTTAATATCGAGTGATTTCAAACCTCAAAAAAGATGACGACTTAGAAAATATAGACAAAGAATATTTTTGCGTTTTGCGAATTCGAACAGGTGGAACAGGCCTAAATTACGTAAGACCATCAGCTTCTTCATTACATTTCTGCTTCTTCAGTTCAATGACATTCTCTGCAAAATATGTGAAATCATAGACGTTCAAGCTGTAATATTCTGTTATGCTATAAACGTTATTTGGTAGATATAATAATTTTGTAATAATCTCTTCAAGTCTTAATACCTCGCAAATACTCGTGTCTGCAGAATAACACATTAAAAGCTTTAAACATGTGACAAACTTTTCGGGTTTTGTTGACATTTTATTTTTTAGAATGGTTAACATATCTTAATCACGTGGTTTTGTTTTTGCGATTTTAGACGCAGACGTGTGTTATTTTGAGTACAATATATCTGGGGCTTTTTTTGAATTCATCTTGTATATCCAAACTAGCTCTTAAAGAAAGCATTAATTCATGCTCCTTTCGAAACAAAAGTATCATCGACCGACTAAGACCTTCTTTTGGCTCCATGCCAAAAATTTCTCTTGAAGAACATAGCTCGATGCAATTTTCGTGCGCAGATTAGCATTCGCATGCGATTTTTTGTTTTGAAAGTTCAAACAGTAAAATTCATAATGTTTGTTAGTTTAACTATTTCGATAAATTTAATTGTAGGTTCTTGATATTAAATTCTGGTTCATTAGGTTTGATTGAACGCCAAAAGGGACAAAATAAAATGTTGACAAAACCGAATATGTTATTCGGTATAAATTGCCTTCGCTGTCCAGAAACGTTGGCAAACCCATTCAATTAATTTTATATATTAGAAATGGAAATAATATATACATGAATTCAATGTTATATACGTAGGATTCTGGTCGCCATTTCTGTAAACTCTATATAAAATACACTTGTTTTTAATAAAAATATAAATCTATAAATCTGCTAAACCATTTGAATTTAATTTTGATATTTAAATGAGACCGTTCTGCATAATCTTTTTTATTATTTATTTGTCAATATTTTACAACTTACTTAGGGAACAACTCCACTACAAACTACATATACATTATTTACAAAATGGACGTGTTTTGCATTTTACCATCTCCATGCGACGTAGGACAAAAAAACTATAAATATTTATTTATTCGAGGAAAAATTACTATAAAAAACATTTAGTCCAGGGATTAGTATTTAAAAATATGAAACCATAGATTTACTTTTAATCTCTTATGCTACAAATACAAACAACTATTTAATTACATCCTAGGCGACGAAGCACCTATACCAGATGACGGAATTAAGCCTACATTTACAGAACGGCCAATAATACGACAAAGCGAAGATGGTGGCAATGTAGTTTTTGAATGCAGATGCGTTGGTGATCCAAAGCCTACAGTAACATGGTATGCAACTGATGACATGGTAACAATCAATCCATAAGGCGAATTTATCTATTTCATTGATTATGAGCTCCTTATAGAGGCGGTGTTGTTATTCGGTAAAAAAATTTCGGATATGTAATAAGGTATCAATACTCGTGGAGCTGTTGTTTATGACAACTAACGTAAGCTTTTATATACGAACAAATTTTGAGAAAATTTAGTTTTTGCCTCTTACGGCCTTATTCACAAAAATCTTTGTTATGGGTTTAAAATGTCTTTTAACTATTACACACTTTTTAGTTAATAAACTGATTGTATAATTTCGTATTCACACACATAATAACGATCGATGTTTTATCTGGCAATTCCGGTTATTTGACTATGATAAAATCAATATCAATAAAAATTTAAAATAAATTATTTTTTTCAAGTTATTGGTGCTGGTCTTTTGCAGCTATTAACATATATTTAAGCCAGTCGTCGGCTTGTTGAGCGCTCTAAATCATGAAAAGGAATCTATAGGGTGGCTGATGAATATTGCTACAATGATGAATATTGCTACATTTTTTTTTCGGTGTATGGAATACATTTTTCTTTTATTCATGTTAAATTAAATTATTAAATTAATTATTAAATTATTATTAATTAAATTAATTAATTAATTAATTAAATTAATTATTAAATTATTATTATTAAATAGAAAAAAAGTTATTACATTTTTTTTTGGTAGCGGCTTTCATCAGCCACCCTGTATAAGGAATTTCCTAAACGTATTCCTATTTGTACTCTAAGTGGGTTCCACAATACGTCGCCCACACCCATTAACTTGGACTGGCTTGAAAGGCTTCACATTTACAAAACTTACTGATAGCAGTTCTCTGGCTCTTACAGTTAAGACGTCTTCCTTTTCATTCCTCTTTACTCGGCTATGGCCTGGCACCAATCGATGCGGATTTTGCAATGCTTAGGGAAGTCGAGAACTTCAAGACAGTGCGTGACTTCACCATCTTAGTTTTTATTTCCCTATTGGATAATGTACTATCCACCGAAACCATCATCCTCGATGTTCTTGGGTTGACACTGGCCCAACTCAAGTTATTGGTGCTGGTCTGTAAGATTTTTTTTTAAATATTACGATAATGTCATGTTCAGAGTAGGAGTCAATTACCTCCTTAAACTCCAAGACTGTTCTTGACCCTACCGCCATAGTTGTTATCGCTCTATCGTCATCACGAGAAGCTCTGCTGCGAGCGCATCCTGGATGCTTCGTATACGAAGTAGCTGCAATTGTAGTCGCAGATAATCAATGATATCGAGTGGAGAGTCCTTGTCTAAAGTCTGGCGGGAACGTCTCTTCTTCTGTCAAACCAGCAATAATTAAAGCTTCTAGGAACAAAGGCCGGTCTATATGGGAGCTATATCAGAATATAAACTGATTCGGACCATACTTTGCGCAGTTGTGGGAAGAACATAATAGAACACCGCATGCAAAATTTAGGCCCAATCGGCCAAAAATTGCGGCTTCCAGGGGCTCAAGAAGTCAAATTGGGAGATCGGTTTATATGGGGGCTATATCCAAATCTGAGCCGATATCACCCATTTGCAATCCCCCATGACCTACATCAATTTTAAGTATCTGTACCAAATTTCAAGCGGCTAGCTTTACGCGTTCGACAGCTATCGTGATTTCGAAAGACGGACGGACGGACATGGGTGTATCGACTCAAAATGTTGAGACGATCCAGAGAATATATACTTTATGGGATCGCAGATCAATATTTCGAGGTGTTACAAAAGGAATGACTAGATTAGTATTTCCCCATCCTATGGTGGTGAGTATAAAAATCGATTTAGAGATTTGAAGCCGATTTGGTTGAAATGCCTCCTAGGTTAGGTTAGGCTGAAAAGAGGGTGCGGATATTAATCTGCCCCATGCCACTATGTTCATACACCTAAACTAGTAATCGGCTTGTTGTGCGCTCAAAATACTAAAATCTAACCTCGAAAAAGAAAATCCATACCAGTTGGCATGGTTCATGCCTGGTATTGTGTTCCCACCTAAGTACCAGTGTATGTTAGCCGCGATAGCCGGGCAATGGCATAGGAAATGTTCCAACGTCTTATCATCTTCCCCACATGCCCTACACATGCTATCACTTGCCGCAGCGGTTTTTCAATAACATCCTTGCCTTCTCACAATCTGGATCTCCCCATAGAATTGTTTTTAAATAGGTTTTAAAAATAGAAAATAGCCGCCATATATACTTCTTAAATTTTTGTCGAATTTGGCCGAAATACGGATATCCACAGTACACTTATGATATTTAATATTCATGCTTGGATAGATCCATTAATAGAAACAAACCATGATGCTGAATTATCGAGATTTGGCCCGGCCGACCTAAGCGTGATTTTACTTATTTAGCATTCATTCATATGGGTTTATGCTCGTTGAATTGAGAAATGTCATTTTATTATGGTGTTAAACGCGGGTAAAACCTAATAATAACTTTTTCAAATCTAAAATTGGTTTATTAAGGGTAAAGAAGGCTATTATGTGATTGTGAATACGAAAAAATATGTTACCTATCTTCGGTAGAGCTGTTTTAAAAGTTTGTGAATAAGGCTGTTAGTGTATAAATATTTCCATGCTATTTTTTATTCTCTATTGAGTTGAGTTTATTGATCGATAATATTCTTATAATGAAAAGGGGCAGCGAGGATACTACCAACGTATGCAACGCGTTTCGTCTTATCAGGCATGTCATGTGTGGAGAACAAGGGCCGTTATATTGACCGATAATGCAAAAATGTGTCTCTGAATATCATTTGCAAAAAGATCTTCGATCATATAGGTTAACAAGTTAAGCATAAAATATCATGGAAAAAAACGGTATTTGCGCACAAGCGAAAACTTAAGTAATTCGACGTGGGCTCAAGATTCACATCTACAAGAGTATTGTACCTTAGATTGATAGATCAAAAGTTGTAAACTTATTTTCATTTTGCTTGCCTTTTGGACCACTTTGAGAAATAAAACAATATCGGGACTAAAACAACTATTGGAATACGGGATCAAATGAAGGGTGTTTGAGAGTAGAATACATCTGACATCTAAATTTGACACCAAGTGTCTGGCGACAGCAAATCCCAAAAACACCGAGCAAGCGATATGGTGAATATGGAAAATAAATGAATGGTATTTTCAGGTTATATATTTTGATGTTAAAGATACAAATAAAAGTAAAGCTTTATTATTTGAACTATGACAGCTGTGAGCTTAAACTCATCATAGCGGATTGAAAGAAATGAAAGATACTTGGAAGTAGAGCACGAGTCTGATATCAAATAAAAGACCCAAGGTGAAGCGTTCCAACGACAAAAATCCCTATCTACACATAGAATGATCGAGGTTTTTGTAGACATTTTGGTAGTGTAATACAATTATAAGAAGAGACACCAAAATCTGCTAAAGGAGCCACGAGTCTCCGAAAATTTCTGATTTCATCTATTATGCCCCAAGCGGTTCATCATAGGAAGCTCAGCAAGAGCATATGCAATAATAATATATTTTATTATCTCGACGGACGTGATATGGTGCATGCGTGTTGTTAAGTTGCTACAAAGCATATGAGAAATTACTAGGTTAGGTTAGAATGGCAGAATATTTTTTAAACAGACTCAGATTATTTAAGACCATAGTGATATCACAGTAGCGAAGACCAGGCCTCTGATTGAATTCGAATCAAAGTCCACTGCACTGCTAGACGAGCGCGCTACTAACTCCGCTTTCAAGGCTTCAAACAGTTTTCATAATTCGATGGAAATTTCTCCAAAGGCAAAGTAGAGATTGTTCGAATGGAACACAATCTAAAATTACCTACTATAACGCCAAATTAAAAAAGTAAAAGCTTGCTAAGTTTAGCCGTGTCGAATCTTATGCACCCTCCATGCATTTGTCAAGTTCTTTGGTCGGTACCTCTTTATAGGAAACAAAGGATAATGTATAAGAATTGATATGCTATTGGAGCTATATCAGGTTATGGACTGATTCTTACCAGCTCATTGAAGGTCATAGGCGAAGTCTTTAAGGGGTTCAAAAAGTGCAATCGGGAGATCGTTTTATATGAGAGTTATATCAGGTTTAAGACAGATTTAGGTCATACTTGTCACGTATGTTGGTGGTCAAAGAAAACGTAATCGTACCAAATTTCTGTCAAATCTGATAATAATTGCGCGTGTGTCCCACAGGATCAAGAAGTCAAGATCCGAGAAAAGTTTATATGGCAGCTTTATCAAAATATGAACCGATATTGCCTATTTACGATCCCAACAGACCAACTCTTACAGGAAGGATTTGTGCAAAATTTCAAGGGCCTACCTTTGCTCCTTCGAAAATTAGCCTGCTTTCGCCAGAGAGACACACTGACATGGCAAGATCGACTTAAAATGTCATGACGACCAAGAATATATATACTCTACAAAGTTAATATATCCCCATACTATGATGTGGAGGGTATAAAAATGAGTCTAATGTATGTAAAATATACCACGTTTGGCCCTTAATTGTTTTTATTCTTTAACTCTATATATTTCCTCAATTAAATGATAATAAATAAACCAAATTTGAATTGTAAGTTTCACAATTCGGAACAATTTGGAACACATATACTAGAAGAAAATTAAAAAGTAGCTCAATACTATTGTAGATGGCACAATTTGTCCAACTTTTGAGTTACAATATAAAAGCACATTGAGTTCGAATGCGCCGACTTTAATTAACATTAGTCTCAAGTTTTAGACAAGCCAAAAAGCCATAAGCCCCTTAAATTTAATCTATTATAATAATTTTATTGCATTATTTGTACCCCAATCAGACAACGGGTGCTATATTTCGTACTGTTCGGATTTAGCAAGCATATGAATTTGGAAGTGTTGAACTTGAAATATATACAAATTGAAAAGTATTAATTTTAGAAAGATCTTCAACCCCCTTTTATTGTTTTTTGTATCAACAACAACTGCATACAGCTATAGTACTAACTAATTAATGCACGAAATTAAATTAAGTTTTTGGTGAGAATAAGTAGTTTTAAAAGGCATAAATAAAGTACAAGTAACACTTTCAATACTGTAGCAGAATATGGCGCGAAATGCTTTACTGTGCTCAAGTGAAAGGAGGAAAAAATTGCTTCTGGTACTTTCGCTTAATCCTAATGAAATCTTATTCTAATAATTCTGGTTCTACACAAAGAAAACAGATTGGTTTTCGCAATTTTTTTTTGGTTACGACTAATACTTTCGGGATAAGCAACATTGTTATCGGGATGAGTGCTGTGTTTATAATTTGTTACTTCAGGTTGGTAGAGAATTAGTAGGTTTAGGGTTAATATTCTGTTCGTCTTTTAAAGTGAATAACTTATAAGCTCTAAATAGATAAATTATATAAAAATAATATATAATTTATCTATTTATACATGCGGGGAAGATGATGAGACGTTGGAGCATTTCCTTTGTCATTGCCCGGCTTTCGCGTCTAACAGATCAATATATACAAACAATTGCGTTCATTTTGAATGAGCAGTTCGGATTTGATGATATAAATATAAGATGACAGAACTTTACGTTCTGTTCTTCGCTTACTTCTTACATATGATCTGCATAAGTACAACATACGCCCACAAACCTCTTTGTGTGTTTTGCTAAAAAACAAGCAGTGATATTTTACGGATTTCTGCCGTATAATTGTTTTTGTACATCATATAATTGAGCAATACATACACAAATCTCTCAACGCTGATAATTCGTTCTGCTAGCGGGATTCAGCATGTTATTGATGTAATGATATTGTATAACAATAAATACTACAAAACGAAAATTTCGCTAGAGCAGCATATTTGTCTTAAATTTAAATTGTTTAAAATATCTCAATTTATTTTGTTTACTACAATAGTATTTCAATTTTTTTTCTTCTTTTCGGGCTGTGATGTTTTAGCTCGAAAAATGTGTAAGTTGTTTGAGAGTACATTACGCGTCAAATTATAGGAGACTGGAGATGTACGTCACCATTTATTTCGATAAAAGCGATGTATTGCGTTGTTCACAGAAAAATTTTTTGTTACTAATTTTATAGATTCGCGCCAAAGATAAGCAAACTTAATTTAAAGATGATCAATTCTACAACTATTTACTTTCCCTTTGGTGAAAAACATTTGCCTTCATATTAAGGATATTTTTTTTTTAATGGTAGACTAAAAAATCCTTAATTATGCGTCTTGTTATTAAAGGCAAAAATCTAAAATGATATTGAAAGTATCGTTGGAAGTTAAGAAATTTACCTATTTGTAAAATAGGAGCGTCCATAAATGTTTAATTTTTTTTATATTTTTAAAAAAGAGTTTTCCAAAAAATAATAATTGGACATTTTCATAATTTCATTTTCATTGCTGAAGTTCTACGAATAAGAAAAAATCTTCAATTTTGGGCCAACTTTCTTCATTGTGACTTCTTTTAACATGATGTAAAAACATTTAATAAGGTTATATTATTCATGACTTGGAATAGCGATTGGTCCCTCGCAATTGCCTGTTCATATATTTTGATTAAAAGGAGTATCATTATAAATGAAACATTTAATTTCACCTTTATTACTGCAGGGACCAGGTTATTTAAAAGAAGTGCTAAGCATAGCACTGAGTTTAAATTTTCGCCCGACCGAAATTATTAATTAAGAAGTGGAATGCACTTTGTACTAGGCTTTATGACTTAGCAGATTACGACATTTTATTTTTCTTCAGTCATCATTCAAGTAAATTATAAATAGTTTGCATGAGTTCTTATACTTTGAGGATAATAAAATATATTCTGAATTCCGTGAAAGCAAATAATTGATCAAAAAACAAAGTTTTAAGAGCATGTTAATCAAATCCTAGTACACGTTTTTCAAAGATTAATTGGCATTTACTCTTGACACCCAAAAAAAGTACATTACATCACCGTTCTTGAACACAATTAATTTTATAAATGTTATGCTAAAAACAACTCCATATTACTATTTATTTATGGAGTTGAACATTACCACATGAACAACATTAACGAAAGGAGTGGATGACACTGTTTTAGCTTCAGCCTTTGTGAGAAAAGACAGCGTCGCTGAACATAAGGAAAGGCAGATTTACATAAGCTTGGCAAAAGACTCAACAGAAATGTTCATAATAAGTCTGGTAGAAATGTTGATACAGTTGAAAGGACATCGATGTAAGTATGTCCTAGAATTAAATCATGAGCGGCCATCATTGTGATCCGCAGAACTAACTCATTAATTAAAGGAAGCTTTTCAGCAAAGTAAATGCCACAAAGGTACCACAATGCTGTGACAGAACCACACTAAAAATGGTTCAGAAGAAATCATAAATGGGTTTCTGCGGCTTTTACATCCCTGATATGGAAGATGTATTTTATTTCATTAAGGCGAATTAGCTGATCCGTTATGTAGTATGTATATCTGGTAGATTCGACTGAAGTTTCAATATCCGTGGTAAAGGATTTCTTAATTGACTAATATATAATGATTTGACAATGGAAGGCACTTATATCTTTCAAAGGAGTCATTAAATTTTGGACATGAAATATTTAAAAGAGCAACATAGACATCACCGCAATGCGGATGTCTAAACGGACTATCCCAGAAAACTGGAACACATGTTTTCAGGGTTTCATAGGGTAAGCTTTGCAAAATGTAATGTATTATTTTTTATAATATCGGGAAGACTATACCAAAATTCTTCTATAGCTAATTTAAAACCAAAATTTAATTACGAACCCAAAATAGAGCCTTAGGAAAATCAACTTACAGTTTTGGAAAATCATAACTATATGCCTACACTAAAACAAGCAAGAGATTAAGTTTAAATAACTTGTCTGCCTATTCTCCATTAAATGAAATAACCGAATTCAGCCCTTGCCCTGCTATAATCAATGAAATGAGTTGAGTGGATTGATTTATTTGCTTTTCTAATAATATAAATGGTAATGTATACATATGTAACTATTGCACTAAAAGGTATCATGATAAGAATAAGATAGTGGAAGGTGGGCGTTATAAAATGTCGCTGGTATTGGATCAGCAACTATATCACATGGCATACATGGAAATTATGGACGTTGTCACAGGCGATCAAGGTGAATATCGAGTCGTAGCACAAAATGAGCATGGAGAAGGTGCTGCCACACTAAATTTAAATTTTGAAGGAAGTTCTAAAAAGTAAGTGTCGCTACATCAAATTACCATTAATTATCTGAACGAATTTTACTAAATACATATTGCTAGAATACCGGATGGAAAATCGCCAAGATTTCCCAAGAAGCCAACTATTCGACAGGAGGAAGAAGTATTAATTATGGAATGTATGCTGGAGGCTTATCCAGTTCCTGAAATATCGTGGTACCGAGCTGATCAAAAAATAGAAAACTCACAACGCATTAAAATGGAATGTAAAAGTCAATCAAAAGACGTCTACGTATTAACAATGCAAATACAGAATCCTACAAAAGAAGATGGTGGCAATTATCGTTGCAATGCTCTAAACGTGCTTGGGGAGAGTAACGCTAACATTGCGCTCAATTTTCAAGGTAGATACATACATGTTTTAAATGTTAAAACAAAAGTTTTCTGTACAACCCCCTATCTCTTTGAATTTCATGAAAGTTAAGTCGCAAACTAAACAACGTCGACGCAACATATTATCTATTTGAACGGTGTTTCTTTAAATTAATTTAAGCTAAGTCGCAGTTGTCTCACTGTTTTAGTGGTGCATTTTAATAGGATGCGAAAATAAGCAAAATTGTTGCATTAGGAATATTGATAATACTAGTCAACAAAATTAGAAAATTTGGCTCTGATTTGTCTAGTGTATCCATCTCAAGTTGGCGCGTTATTTCCAAATCCGATGACCGTTTTTCCAACAGGTCTTTTGAGATAGAGCTAAGGGCAATAAATCGCTATTTTACTTAAGTTTTGTTTTGTTTTTTACACAAAAACAAAGTTAATACCTGTTTTTCGGTACTAACTCACAATGAATAAGTGTGCTTGATTCAGATAGTTTTTGCTATATTTGAGTTGAATGTACATATATATGAAAAACAAAAATAAATATATTGGCCAGCGTTCCTTACATTGTATGTCGGAAATGAGTGGAATATTTACGATTATTCTCTAGTGGAAAAAAAGAATCTAATAAATTGCGGAAAAACCATTATTAAACGATTTGTTTTCGTATATATTTTTGGCATATTATTTTTATATGCCAAATGAATGATCAAGGTGAGGTATGACGTCTGGCATATGTGTGCTAAGTTATCGAAAAGTATCTAACAATACGCACCCATGTCAAACACATTAAAAAAGCAAATTTTAAATGGTTGTCGCTGAATCAGATGTTCTCGCCAAATCATGGGTGTTACGAACTTAAATGTTTTTTTTAATTTTCAAATTTTTTGCCTGTTAGGGCGAAGATTATTAATTTTTACAATTTTTGTTTGTTTCTCTTTCGGGAAAGCTCAATGATCGGAAATTTTTTTGCAAAGGGAAAAGGAAAGCCAGGGATAGCAATACACACCAAACACTTTGGGACGCGTTTCGTTTTTGGTTAGCAGACTTATCAACCATATTAGGTGTGATGGTTTCAAGGGCCATGCGTTGGTATGTTGTATTTGAATCGTATTAATTGCGAAATCGCCTCTATGATACAATTGCTACAGTGAAGCCATCAAATCTAATATGGTTGAAAAGTCTTCTAACCAAAGACGAAACGCGCCCCATAGTGGTTGATGTGTGTTGCTATCTCTGGCTTAACTTTTAAATAATATTTTTTTCACATAACCATATTGATGATTATTCCGCGTATTTCGAATATACGATATGAGGAACCCATGACTTGTGTTCAACCATAGCTAATACGCTATTTTGATATAGTCCGATATAGTTTTTTCGAATATGTATGTTCACCACACATTCTTTGTGAAATTCTATTGGAAAACCACTCTTTTCGTCAAAAAGCTAACGGCTTTATTCACAAAACTTAATGAAGCCTTAAAATAGTTTTTTTTTTGGAAGTTCTATAAAGTAAATCTGACAAATAAACCTATTTCAAATCTATATAACGTTTTGTAAATACCGGTTTTGTTTTTTAGATGTTGCTTAAGGCTAAGAGCTGTTGGAGAATAAATGTTGTAAAATTCAAAAATAACCGCCATTTTGACTTAGAGACACTAAAAAATCGAAGTAAACAAGACGTGTTGAACAGTTTCATTTTCAAAATATTTTTCAAGCACCCCCAGAGAAAAGTTGATACCATACATACCATACGGTACAGATAGTAAAGCAACACTGTATGGTAACAGAGCAATACGGCATGACATCGATGAAACATAAAACGATTAGTACTGTTTGGTACTAACCTTATAACCGGACTGGTATTGATTTTACTACCAATCTGTTAACTAAAAACTAATAAAAATAATTTTAATCATATTTTATTTTGATTGTTTATATTAATAATTGCATTTAGTAATTACAAAAAAAAAATGTTGTACCGTGACCAACCTTGAATCTTTGTATTCATCAATTGATTCATTTCCCTTGATTCGCAAAAGTGATTTTCATACGAATAACCAGCACAGCATCGTTTACCACACAAGAGACTTTTTCAGATTCCTGAATGAGACACTTCCAATTCAGTTTCCTGTCCAAGATCACACCTAAATATTAGACCATGTCAGATATCGAAATCGTCTTATTGAGGAAACGTGGTGCGTTAAATTAGCCCACCTTCCTTTTCCTCGTGAACATACAGATTTCTTAGGTTAACATTGTAATCCTAAGGTCTAGCCCAGTCGAATGCCATTTCCAAGATCCTTTCTGCATAGATGATTCGGTTCCTTACATCTTAGAAGTATTATAACAGCGTAGCAGATAGGTTCAAATCCTTTCTCAGTCAGCATCCGTAATATGTTAATTCTGGTGGTCATTCATAGGAGGGGCGATTAAATGCCACTATTTATCCACCTGTTCCTTAGAATATGGTTTATCCATATTCTAAGGATCTCATCCACCCGGTACTGGTCTAAAGATTGGATGAATGTTTCGGTCCGCACATTGTTAAACGCCCCTTCGATGTCAATGCAAACCGCCAATATGAACGCCTGGCATCGAAGGATTCATCTATTTTATGCACAATCTCGTGCAGGGCAGTCCCTACCAACCTTCCCTTGAAATAGGCATGGTGTTTGTATTTGAGCAGTTCGCTTGATGCCCTACTCTTTATCATGGAATCCACAGTACGTTCCATGGTTTTTCGCTCAGTAGGTGTTTACGAATTCAAGTCGAAAGACTGATCGAGACTATAGACTGGTCTAAACTGGCATGGATGTTGAAAGCATGGCTACGGAGTCTAGCACTCGACTCCTACCCGGGATCGCAGTATTAAGCTTGAGTCGGCGAGCGGTTCGGAGTCGGCGCAAGCATGCTCAACTCGGAACCAACTCGGATTATTAGTCCGAATCCGACTTTGACTTCGGCCTCAAAAACTCGACTCCGCAGCTGTGGTTGGAAGTATAAAAAAACATCGCGTGCAAATTTTCTGCCAAATCGAATAAGAATTGCGGTTAAGAGTTACGCATGAAGTCATAGTCGAAAGATAGGAAGAAAAATTATTATTGGAAGGCCACAGTAACGCCGAAGTTATCATGCCATCCTATCGCGCTGAACGCCTGGCCTGAATCTTTGCATCGCATCGAATCGTGACAAAGCACCGAATCTTGGCAACCCACTTTACACAAATGAACTTAGTTGAAGTACACATGTGTGCTTTGGGGCCATAGAAGACTAATCGAGAGATCTGTTTATATGCGAGCTATATTAGATTATATACCGATTTGGACCATACTTATCATGGATTAGTATACTAATGTCAGCGGTGATTTTTCCCTCCTACCATAGATAATCACCCATGTACATTTCTCCTAGCATAAGTGTAAACACAGAAGGAAGAGTCATATGGCCAACTGGATATAATTTTTTCACCTTTGTTTTGATTTTGATATGTAGAGCGCTATTGAACCATTTGGCAAAATCCGCTGAAGAAGCTTCATGACGAACCAGAAATCGCTATACGGATAGCCGGTCAAATGTTTTTAGCAACACCAAACTGACTTGTAAATGTTTTCTGCTATGCTATTCTTTGATTAGAAAGCCATTAAACAGAATGGTCTAGATCTGAACAATATCCTGCAATGTTCTCAATTAGATTTTAAGACCGAAAAAATAAATCGCAAACAGGCAAGTTTTAATTGATGTCTTAACAAACCGTACCCAAGTCATGCTTTATGAATTCAAGGTCTTAAGCTCTATACACAATCTTAAAACGAGTAACGAAAGGACTAAAAAGTGAAAAACAGTACGAAATAGATGCACTTAACTAACAATAAATCGAAGTAAGAGGAAGATGAAATTTGGCTTACTGGTTATTCCTCCTGAAGTTAGTTTTATGAAAGCACAAGCAAATTTTATAAATGTAATTTAAAACTTGGTTATTAACAACGGTAGCACGAAAATGCACAATATCATTAAAAATTGGATGACTGAGAAAATAGTATAAATCATCTTAGAGCAATCGGAGTAGCTTGGCATCATGGAATTCGGATCAAATAATCGGAGTCTTAAAAAAATATTGTAAAAAAGCATTAGGCTTACCATAAGTAGCAAATATTTAGTGCCACACTTGGTACTCCTTGATACTCCTTTCTTTACGGATTGTGAAAGAACTTTGAGATTCACGTGGACAATCTTTACTTGAGCACTCAATCGACTTAATTTGGCAAGCGAATCTTTGGGCACTATTTAAAACGTAAAATTTATTGCAATTCGCCTACAATGAATAGAGTATAAAATTTGGTATAAAAGCTGTAAAGTTTTATGCAAGCACAAGGAAATAAAAATCGTACCATATATGGCAATAACTTATATTTGGTGCTAATATTGGTAATGTTTGTACTCTCTTTGCGGTTGGAGGTTTGAAATTTAACGGTGGTTTGAATTCAGTGATTGTATGAATACTTTTAATACATTTGATATGCCATTTAATTGAGTGACGAGTACTGAAAGCTAGAACTATATATCTCAAATCTATAAAGAATGGAAATACCAAAAAGTATGATGTAGTGCAAATTCGACGACAGCTGACAAAATGAGTAAGGGCTTTGAAAATTGGCGCACCTGATGAGCTAAGTTGAGTAATGAGATTGAAGGTGCTATACAAGATGAACAACACAAATATAGGAACTCTGAAAGTCGTACACATCGTCTGATACATATAAAATAATTGTTGTCCTAGATTTTTAACTGGTACCGTTTTTTTTTAATTTTTATCTTGTGATGGCTGTTATAAATAAATAAACAAAGCGATATGATGTCCTATAAAATGTAAACTAGTACTTGGCTTTAAGCCGTGCAAATAACTGTTTAAGTTCAAATGTTTTGGCTTCCTTCCTTTTTTTACTCCCGCCTTTTTGTTAGCTTGTTCATATGGCTGGACGAAGGAAAGTCGCTCTTATATGGTTTTTCTACAATCTGTCTCCTCACTCGCTCGCAAACATAAACAATAGTTGAAAGTATACGTTTTTTAAGCTGTAATATAAAAAAATAAGAAGTCTTCTTATTTATATTAGTGTGATCAATAAACCGGTTTTTTCCTAAAATCAGTTTTCGAACTATTCGCTAAATATTTGGTTTATATTTTTGAGATTTTTAAAAACCGGGTTAAACTGTTTATTTTTTATAAAAGTAATCGCTCTTAAAATTCTAAAAATAAACCATAAGATAAAGTCAATAGTCAACTATTTTCCTTTTTCAGTTTCTGAGACCACATTAATCGAACAGCAGTCGAATAGATAAAATGTCAAAGAAAATTTTTCTAAAGCAAAACGTGTTGCTAAAATTTGTCTGAAGAATAAAATTTTATGAACTTTTGATAATATTTTTAAGACGCATTTTCGCAAAAGACCAAATTTTTGTTTGAATTTTCCCAATCGAAAAAATTCGATAACATTTTAAAGATAATTTACCAAAGAACATATTTTAATTAAATTCCATTAAGGAACAGGGGATATTACTCCCATATGATTTAGTGCAGTCCGATTAAAGTTTAAGCTCAATGATAAGAGGTCTACTCCGAGTCCGAACCGCGTGCCACATAGCGACACGATTTGGTAGAGGTGTTAACATGGCAGGATACAAATGTAGCCAGCATTAGTAAGGGGATAACCACCGCTTAAAATGTTGTCGATGTTCACACCAGGATTTGAGCCTAGGGGTTCGGCGTCATAGGCGACCATGTTAACCTCTGCGCCATTAATTAAATTTTTTCTAGAGACTTTTTGTCTCGAATAAAATTTTTTTTATAGACAAAAAATTTTGGAATTTTCACTCGATCAAATGTCAAGATACATTTTAATAAAATTGTAAAGACGAAAATGCGAACATATTCCGTAGAAGTGGTATTTGGAGTCAGTATAAAATTCGCTCACAAACTGAGTCACAAACAATGATGAAAAAATGGATGAAAATGTGCAGATCCAACAATTTTTTTCTCTGTCGTGACCCGCAATCAGAAAACTTCGAAAGCTAAGTTAGTATTGTTGTACTAGCGATTGGACAAATTTTTTATACGTATATTTCGAGTCCAACAATTAGTTGGCAATCCTTTCCAGTGATCAAAAAGGACGTGTTCTAATGTCACAAAAACCGATCCTTACTCATAAAATTCGAAAATGGCGTACGGAAGAAGATGGCTTTTTTACATATTGTGGTTTATAAATTTTTTAGGAAACAGATGTGTTAATATGTTTGTGGTCAAATATCTCAATTAATGAAAATATATAAAATTATTACTCTAAAGTCATCAAACTTTTGTTTTTAGCAGATAAGTAATTACACCTTCCACCTTCGTCATTTCCTTTGTAACACCTCAAAATGTCAGTCTGAGACTAAATTCTCATAACAAAAGAGCCGATACGCATATTGGAATGCCGAAAGACCGAAATTTGTTTCATCGAAACCACAGAAAAGTAGAAAAAAATTTGGCATATTACTCTGATATCCGAATTTAGGGCAATTTGAAAAATCCTTTAAACTTCAAGGTAGTTTTATTAAAATTTGTTACATTATACTAGTTGTGCTAATGCTTTTAATATTTGGCAGAAACCAAACGAACTTTGGCAAAACATTGTAGAAATGCAATAAAAAAAGAGTAAGAAAAGGCAATAGTCGGGCAGAGCCGACTATATAATACCCTACATCAAGAGTCTACGTAATACTTTGAATATACAGAACCATTGTCTTATTCAAGTCAAATTTTAATTTTGCAAACATGGTGAATTCGGACAAGATATATATATATATATATATATATATATATATATATATATATATATATGCAATTTGGGTTTGGTTTAAGTGGCTGTCTGCCATCAGACTCACTTCGACGTTTTCGTCCATTGTGATACCACGGGAACAGAAGAAGAAAGATGCCTTCTAGTTCCTACCGTTGAACCTTCCAGATCGCTTTAAAAAGCCAAACATCTTGCGAACGTACACATCCGGTAAATCAGACAGGTGCTCAAAGAAATGAAAACCTTAAGTGGAACACCTTCTGACTGCCAGAGCGGAACACACTCACAGAAGGTGTTCTAAAGTCTCTTCTTCTTCGATGTCCTCACAGCTTCTGCTAAAGTCGTTACTGGCAACCTTCAGTCTGTCAGCATGTTTTCCGATGATACAGTGACCTGTCATGACGAACACAATGACTGAGCCATCAGCCATCTCGTTGAGAGATCTGCGACAGTCGAGTGCGATTTCTCCAGGGATTTAATGGCTGTCTGAGAAGATATTTTTGCCAATCGTCGTATTGACATTATATCTTAGCATCTCCGTAGACGCCACATGACCAATGAGCTTTCTCTTTCCCTTAGCTTTACGGCAGTGGTCGCTCCAATTTGTCTAGCCACAATGTACAGGGGCATTAGATGTAGCATTAAATTCGGTGCATCAGATGGTGTCGTCCTCAGTGCGGCTGTGATGCACAACCAAGCCATCCTTTGAATCCGGTTTACTATTGAGCAGTAGGTGGACTTTTGAAGCGCCCTCCACCAGACCACAACACCATATAGCATGATAGGTTTGACAACTGCAATATATTCGCAGTGCATGGCGCGCTGTCTGGACCCCCAACTTATGCCAATGGCTCTCTTGCAGGCGTATTGGGCAAGAGTTGCCTTTCTTGACGTTTCCAAAATGTTGGGTTCTAAGTTTCCTGTCCAGCAAAATACACTTTGCCTTTACTATATGCATGCTGCTTCCGAGACAGGCTATATCCAGGGATCTTTGCCCTAAGATATGATTCTATCAACCTCTCATGAGTCTTCAGCATAAAGGATAACAGATTAATAGGACGTAAATCTTTCGCCTTCGTGTGGCAAGGTTTTCCTGCTTTCGGAATGAAAACGACCTTTGTGTCCCTCTATCCCACTGGTATATATGACATGCTGATACAAGCAGAGTATATCTCCCTAAGCCAAGGAACCAGTCTGTCAGACACAGCTTGTAATGCAACCGGTGATACATCATCAGGGCCTGACGACTTAGGCTCAGACACAAATTCCCTAATAGCCTCCGACGAATGCATATCAGTAACAACCTCTTCTGGCGCCACGTTGTCTGTTGGAGAATTTCCCGGGAAATGTGTATCAACGAATAGGAAAATGACAAAAAAAGCTATTATAGTGGCTACACTTGAAACTATTGCCGGCATCATTTTTTGTTTTATTGGTTTCAATGGTTCGCTTTTTTATGTATTTAAGAAAAAAATATATTAAATACAGAAAACAATAAGTGCAGATAAAGAAACGTGTTTTGGTATGGAAACAAGAATATTTAATTGGTGTCAAATTTCGCTCGCGAAACAATTAAAAAATCAGCGGCTATTCCGAAAGCAGAATAGAATATAAACCCTTAAGCAGCAACTTAAGGCTCGAAGGCGGCGTCTCTGAATCGTGTGCCATATATAGGGAAGCCAGCCAGTAATGAGACTTATTTCTTTTAAGCCTGGCTATTACTGAATTGCTTAGCGACGGAAAAAGAAAAACATTTGGACTACTCTTTGCAAGAGTACAGGCTCTCTTTCTCACATTCCCTGTACTCTTGAGTAGTTCAAATCCCAGAATTCTTAGTCCACGAACCATTCCTCCACGCACCCATGGTTTTTGATAAGAACCACGTCAAATCCCCCTGCCATCAGGAGAACCTTTAGAGCCGCCGAAGCGGCCTTACAATGGTGGAGGATTCAGAATGTCCATCACTTTTGCGTTAGCCTCGTCTTCTGATTCCGCCAGGAGTTCATCCTCATAAGATCCGTTAGATCTTGTCATGATAAGATTCCGTACGCATCCTGGGGCTGGTGAGACAGCAGTGGAACCAATCTTCGTCCGGACACTGGAGCCCGGTCCAACCAAATGACTCTCCTACACAGAGCTTGTCGGTTCCCGTTTCGAAGCCTGTCTCGATTGTGGCAGGGGGATTTTCGGTCTCCTGCAATCCGGCAGACATTAGCGATATGGTCGATAAGCAAGTGTTCAACTGTTGAGTCATCCTCTGATTCCCCAAACCCACCGCTTTAAAGACCTTCAGTTTCAACTTGTTGAATCCGTAGGATACAACTCCTTCAGACTTGTTGAGGTCTGCGAGACAGCTGGAGTTTAGTACGAATACTGCATGTCTCCGGTCACCATTAGCTCCAACCAAAATACCAATCTTCCAGTCGGTGATTGAAAGATTGGTATTACATTCCCTTAGTCTTCCAAGTATGGATTCAGGATCTGAGGGAATCGGATTTGATATCCACCAATATTATGGTGGAAATGAACCAATCACATTGGTGCTAGAAAGGCACTAGCTGAGTCAAAATTAGCTTGAAGGTCACTGGAGTGAGAATTGACACATTAAGAGATGTAGTACAGCAGGCCGCAGTTATTATAGTTGTTGTGGTAATATTCCAGAAAAAAATTAGCTTAAGCTTAAAAGTGTGCTTATATACCAGAAACAAGTAAGCTATGATCTGTGGGCCAGAAGACGGGAGGCCCAAAGAAAGCATGTAGTGTTGAAAATATTCTGTTTGAGAAAGAACTGTCTAGCTGCTCGAATTCGAACCTTAATTCATGGATCTTTGCCATCACAATGATGGATGTTTGAACTGGCCAATTTTTTCCATATTTGCAAACAAACTGAGATCGTTAACTTTTAAGTACTCCAATATGGCTGAAATGTTTAAAGGTTGTCTCATTTGTACAACGACATGAAAACCATATAGTCAAATCACCATCTTGACATCAAGATGATCGACGTTTTGCCAACAACCACAATTAAAATTGTGTGTACGCGTTCAGAAAGTGTGCGTAGTACTGCATACTTTGCACAATGCAAACAAAAATCGGACATCTTAATACAGTCAAATATAGTCGGCTGTTAACAGCTGTTCGTGTGAGACAATATTTAATTAATTAAGTCATGATACTGCAATTAGACACTAAAGGATGTGACAGCTAGAAACTTGTAACATATGTTTTAGAAGTTTGCCACTTTTCACTAAAGTATTTATTTCATATTACTACCGCAATTTGTTTGCCCCATAGCTTGATTTCCTTCTTACTTACCAAATTTTTGCCAAATCCAACATTGAAGCTTCTAGAGGCTGAAGAACGGTAATCGGAAGATCGGTTTATATTCGAGCTATACTTACCATGGATGTTGGTAGCCTTAACAAAACACTACGTGCAAAAAAAATTCCATACGCAAGAAATTAGACGTGAGTGAGAAGGGTGAGTATTTAAGCACATAGACCAGTGATGGGCAAATATACTCATACTATTACACACTCCACAAGAATATAATCCCAAGCTAGTCCATGAGCTTGCATAATTGTGTGCTCGTCACTCGTACAGACACATTCTCGCACACAATATTTTTCCTTTTTTGGTGCAAAAATGGAAGGCTATTAATATAATTGTGTATCATAACATCGAAATAAATCCAAAAACTGAACTCTGAACTACCAACTTAGAACTTCTAATAATTAGTAAACGTTTGGGTTTGAATTAAGTTACAACAATAAATTGAGTTTGGCATCCTTTTCAATTTGCACAATCTATTTTGAAATTAAATACAATATCCATATCCATATCCACAAGCATGATGTTAAAGTAATTTATAAATAAAGAACAAGTAAGAGCGTGCTAAGTTTGGCCGGGCCGAATCTTATATACCCCCCATCATGGATCGCATTTGTTGAGTTCTTTGCGCGGTATCTCTGTTTAGGCAAACAAAGAATAATTAATAACAACTGTTATGCTATTGGAGCTATATCAAGTTATAGTCCGATTCGGACCATAAATGAATTGAATGCTGAACATTGTAGAAGTCATTGTGTAACATTTCAGTCCATTCGGATAAGAGTTGCACCCTTTAGGAGCTCAAGAAGCAAAATCGGAAGATCGGTTTATATGGGAGCTGTATCAAGCTACATATCGATTCAGTTCATATTGGACACGTATGTTGAAGGTCATGGTAGAAGCCGTTTCTGCCAAATCGGATGAGAATTGCACCCTCTATCGGCAAAAGAAGTCAGGATCCAACATCGTTTTATAGGCAGCTTTACCAGGTTACGAACCGATTTGAATCATACATAGCAAAGTTGTTGGAAGTGATACCAAAACAACAGGTGCAAAATTACATCGAAATCGAATAAGAATAGCGTTCTCTAAAATCTGAAAAAGTCAAGACCCAAGATCGGTTTATAAGGTAGTTATATCAGATTATGGACCGATTTAAACCACACTTAGCACAGTTGTTGGAAGTGATACGAAAACAACACGTGCAACATTTTACTCAAATCGGATGACAATTGCGCTCTATAGAGGCTCGAGAAGTCAAGACCCAAGATCGGTTTATATGACAGCTATATCAAAACATGGACCGATTTGCCCCATTTACAATCAATCTAACCTACACTCATAAAAAGTATTTGTGCAAAGTTTCAAGCACCTAGTTTTACTCCTTCGAAAGTTAGCGTGCTTTCGACAGACAGACAAAACGAAGGACATGGCTAAATCAAATTAAAATGTCATGACGATCAAGAATATATATACTTTATGGGGTCTTAGACGCATAGTTCCAGGTGTTACAAACAGAATTACGAAATTAGTACCCCTCCATCTAATGGTGGAGGGTATAAAAACTAGGTTTTAACAATAACGTGTTCCTTATATCAATAATGAAAGGTATTGTCAGATAAAAAAAAAATTATATTTGTCCTAATTCTTGCAAGAATTTATCACAAAAACACGTACTTTCATTGTAAACATAGTCCAATGTTTTCCACAAAAGAAGTTCCCTTTTTTGAAACGAATTATTTTTTATCAGAGGGCGTCAAATTGAGTGATCGGTTTATATGGGAGCTTTATAAGGTTATATACCGATTTAGATCATACTTGGAAAGATTATTGGAATTTAAAACAGAACACTACGTGCAAATTTCAGCCTAATTGGATAACATTTGCTGCTTCTAGAAGCTCCAGACGCCAAGTCGAAGGACCACTTTATATGGGAACTGTATCAAAATCTGAACCCATGTGGCTCATTTGCCTACCTACATTTAAAAGAAGCATCTTTGCGAAATTTCGCGCGAATAGCATTACGCTGTTAAACGCCATCGTTATTTCGACAGACGGCCGGAAGGGCATGGCTAGATAAATATTTGTAAAGGATCTCTAACGGAAAACTTCTCTTAAACGTTTAAAAAAAGTACGAGTACATATTCTCGTTAATGAACACAACCACTTGTTTCAAACGGTCCTCCTTTTTATAACCCATTCTGTTTACCCAATTTTAAATTATATATAATTGTTTGAAATTCATCGAAAACAAGATAGTTTGGATATGCCCTACTAAACCTAATCCACGGATTTGACATATCAATATCAATAAAATAATTCAGTTCACCATTTTTAAACAGAAAAATTCAAAGCACATGTGATTAATCAATAATAAAGTATTAATAACATGTTGAATTTAAACAAATGTACCAGTTTTTCAACATGCCGCCTCAAATAACATAGATTTGATAAATTGTATTTAAATACAAAAAATATTATAGTGGCTTAGATGTAGTTTCGGGGACGAATAAATAAATATAGCTAATCGTTTGCAGCAATGATTATAAAAACCCCGAAACATCCAATTGGACCGAAAACAAAATTGTTCATTTAAGTTTGCATCCCGAGTTTTAAGAATGGAGGGGTTGACCAGGGTTTTATCAACATATCAGTCAATTTCTGTGGGTATATATGTACTTATTCTTATTCATATTTATTTCCACTTTCCCTCTTGAAAACTGATACTAAAGTCGACGTACTGAGATCTCTCGTGGCATTATGATCTGATAGGATTGTACCCACAAATTAAAATTGAATTTAAGTTTAAATGTTTCTCGGAGTTCATATATGTGATTTAATTAAAATCCTAAGCAATGATGCGTTCTTTCTTTCTAAGTTTAGTCATTCAAATTGAATGATGGCACCACATGTTTTAATAAACGGTAAAACTAAAACTCGGGGATAGCATTTTCCCCATATAAACTAATCTAATGGGATAATAAAACACCTCTAATGTAAGCACATTGGCTAAGACTTACTATTGTATATTATAATTACTTTTTATTCTCTATGAACATTTTAACTGCAAGCCATAACTGCTGCAAATATTTCAGTTTATATCTTATCGGACAATCAACTCCGTAGCGCAGAGGTTAGAATTGGGTTCGAATTCAGGGTAGAACATCAGAAAACATTTTGCGTGCTGGTTATCCTTTCCTAATGCTGACGACATTTTTGAGGTACTATGCAATGTAAAAACTTCTATGGGCTATTAAAAGATGATCATTTATCATTGATATTAAAACTTGACTCGGACAGCACTCATTAATATTTGCCCCATGGACAAATTTGCTGGACTCCCTTATGGTCTTTTAAATATCTATATTCTGACATTTACACAAATGGCAAAGTTTCAAAATGAAAATATGCTTTAGCTTAATGGACAAAACAACGCAAAGTTTCAAAATGAAAATATGCTTTAGCTTAATGGACAAAACAACGCATTCCCGTGCTCGTATATTATGTTATTGGCCGAAGACATTGCTCATCTTGCTGAGAGTGTAAGGGACGATCCATCAACACTAAAATAAGATCCTCTGTTCTGCTTTCGGAATAGTTGTAAAATCGTAAAAATATATTTGTATCTTTATAAACTCAATTACCGGAGATTTATTGCTCCAACACAGTCTTGTCTTTATATACACTCTTTGTGCTCTAAGCGTATAAATGTGTTTATTTATTTGACACATTTTTAATTTTTATTTTTTTATATGGAGATTCAGAGTAATGCATGCGTAAAGACGAACAGTAGAGTCATATAAATTTTTTCATATATTCCACTTTTTAGATGTTTTCTAAGCCAATTTTTTCCACTAACTCGGTGTTTTCTTGAATCACATCACGACCGCACAATATGAAAATATGATTTTGTGGATTATTTTTGCATTTAGTGGTGTACGCGAATATATATTTGTCTCTATTGCACTTCTATCCGGACTACATCGATGTGAAAAAGAACACTTTATCATCTTGCTTTTTGTAGAAACAGATACATACCGTTTATGCCATTAAATAATAATATTAATTCGTGCAATTAAATTTTTACTAATCACGTGTCATATTTAATGCAAAATTGAATTTCAATGTAAAAAGTTATTTATGCAATTAACCACTTTTTTATAAGTGTTATTATTAGTCAATACAATGTATGATCGGTAAAATTTAAATCATTATTTTTTCTGTGCACGTTTCTCATTTACTATAGTTTTTGAGTTTTAGATTGGAAAATTATTGGAATAGGAACATTAAAAGAGCTTTGCTTCACTTTGAAGTCATATGCTGTACCAAATCAAAAATGCAAATTTTATAAAACTAGTTATTGTTCTCCATAAAGCAATGATCTTAAAATCGCAAGAATTTTGTTAGAAGGGTAGATTTAATCTTTTGAATTTTACTGAAAAGATACATGAACATAGCATCCAATAGCAGAGGCCTCTAAATACAGGTAGTCTTCCATGTCTGTTTGTAACAAGCAAATATTTATTAATAAATGAAAATGTTCGTTTGTTTCTCTTTCGAGAAGAGCTCATTGATCGGAGATTTTTTTGCAATGGAAAAGGAAACACAGAGATCACCATACACTCTAACAACTATGGGTCACGTGTCGTCATTTGGTTAGAATAACTTATTGACCATATTAGGTGTGAAGGCTTCAAGGGCCGTACTTTGGCGCCTCTATGATAAAAATACCACATTACCCATGCTCGAATCTAGCTGTTCCTTTCACAATGCATGTGTATTGATGGCTTCGGACGCTAGACAACGGAAATAACTTTCGCTGTTGCTCCGTGTGTCCAGGTTCGAATTTTCATTTTCAAGTTTTTTGCCTGTTTCTCTTTCGAGACGAGCTCAAGATCGTAATTTTTTTGCAATGGAAAAGAATATTACTTTAAAAAAGTAGTTATTATTTAATATTTTTTCCAAGGTACAACCAGCGAAAATTTAATATCAAACGCGTTTATTTCAGTGTCTACGGTATTGATAGTGAATAAGCACCATATACTAAAATAATATATTTGAGAAATTGATATCCTTCCAAAAATTTATGAGCAGATAAATTGCTTATTTTGTTGAATTGGAAGTTGACATGCGTTCGGTTTCAGAATTTGACACAGCAGCAGCTCTTTGCTTTCTGGAATCCCAATATGCAACTGCATTTGCCAACTTGTATGCATAACCTGTATGCGGGTTTCGGTCATGAATATTTGATCCCCATTCTGCATTGGCAGATTCTATTATAGGTTTGCCGGTCTTCGTGAATACCAAACTGCATCCATCATGTTAAAACGTTTCAGCACTGCCTTCAATCTACTCAAGACCTTTATCTCAAAAGATTTTTCAATCCTGATTTTACCCGGTTTCATTTCCTTTCATCATTTGTCTCAATTTTCAAGGCGGCTATATAAATTGCTACTAGAGTAATAACTTTGTCGACCAGATGCTTTAGATGCTTTAGACCGTGAAGAGCCTTTCGCTACAAACACACTCTTTCGCCTCTATATTCTTGCATTTCTTTTTCGCACAGATTATGGCGGAGTTCTTTCGGCAGCTTCATGTAAATAGTCTTTCCGATTTCACCTTTAAGATACAACGGTACAAAATAAAGTTGATATACATTCGTTGAGCTTCAATTCCGCAGCTAAGGCCATTATATGGATCCAATTTTGGCAACGGGGACAAACGATTCGTTGAAATCCACACCTGGCAATTAAGTTAAACCTTAAGCTTCCAGTCTAGCGCTCAACATTTCCTTCTGCAGAGTACTTCTTTCTCAATACCCATTTGCAATCGACTACTTTCTGTCCTTTAGGGAGATCTACAACTTTTCAAGTTTTATTCTTTTGAAGTGCTTGATACTCGAATCTAATAGCGTTTTTCTTATCTGCGGCTTCTGGGCCTCTCAATGCTTCTTCGGCGTTTTATGGTTCACTGTGGTATATCATATTTGCGACATTTATTTCTTGATTTGCATCTTCAGATTTAGTTTCTGGAAGAAAAAAAATCTTCATTATCATCGTAACAAGAAGAATTTTCCGATTCAACATTTTCTTTTGTATTGGTTTCGTCTTGATATTCAATGATGGTATCCTGAATTGACTCTACTGTTGGTATCACGTTTTCTGGTGATGCGATGTAACACATCGTCAATGCTATTTTGATCCATACGCATCTGCAAATCTTACGTGTCGAGAACACACAACTTTGTGGGCTTTTCATATTTAATGAAAAAACTTTTGTTTGACTTCGGTTCAAATTTACCGTGGCGTTTCAACTTTTCGAGCATTTATGCTGTTGTACCAAACTTTTGAAAATAACTAATCCACAGGTTTACGCCCTGTACACATTTGGAATGGTATTTCTTCATTTGAACTTCTTGATGGACATTTATAACGGGTGCTATTAGCTGTGAATACAGCTTCCATCCAGAAACTTGGAGCTAGGTCGGATTGTATCATCATACAACGGGCCATTTCCGCCAGCGTTCGATTCCTCCTTTCGGCGATTCCATTTTGCTGTTATGTGTTATCTAATACCTTCTTTTTGAGTAATTCTGGAAACCGTTGTTCGTATATTCCGTGCCGCTATCAGATCGAATTTCTTTTAACTTACGTCCAGTTCTTTTTTCGACAAATTTATTGAATTCTATGAGTTTTTCTACCACCTCGTTTTTCTTTTTCGGAAATACGTACATATATTGCGCAACATTATGACTTATTGTTAATGAAAGGCTTGATTTTCACTTTTATCTAACCCATTTTTGATCACTATTTATTTAACAACTTTTTAATTCGCGCAGTCGATGCGTTCTGGGCTCATAACCTAATACAAATTGGTATCCTTCCGGAATAATGTGGGCGCACACAAATGTTTAATGTGAGTGGAATGATTGTTTTATTAAAGCTGCCATTAAGCTATCACACATGTCATGTAATTTCAAAAAATAGCAACTCTGACAGTTGTACACATTGTTTGATAGGATATTGGAAATGGAAATGGATATTGGAATAAATATGCAAATTTTTCGATTAATTTAATATTTACTCGAATATACATGTGGATATATGCAAAAAAAAAGTTAAAGCGTGTTAAGCGTCGGAAATCCGTTTATATGACAGCTATATAAGGTTATCAATCGATTTAGACCATACTTGGCACAGTTGTTGTTGTCATAGCATAACAATCTATGCAAAATTTCAAACAAATTAGATGAGAATTGCGCCCTCTAGAAGCTTAAGAAGTCTAATCGGAATTGGAAGTGATAATAAAACAACACGCGCAAAATTTTAGCCAAATCGGATAAGAATTTCGACATATAGAGGCTCAAAAGGTCAAGACCCAAGATTTGGTCCATTTACAATTTTAACCGACCTACACAATAGGAAGTATTTGTACAAAATTTCAAGCGCCTTGCTTTACTCCTACGAATGTTAACGTTCTTTCGACAGACGGACCAGACGTCGTTGGCTCAGCTCGACTTAACGTGTAATAACGATCAATAATATATATACTTTATGGGGTTTTATACGCATATTTCGAGGTGTTACAAACGGAATAACGAAATTAGTATACCCCCATCCTATGAAGAAGGGTATAAAAAGTACAATACATATGAAAATATATGCCGATAAGAGCGCGTTCTATTCGTATATGATGTACATACGTACATACATATGATGTACATAAGTCTCATGGATACCGAAAGTGACAGTTTATATGATCGTGTAATTGGAGCTTAAGACTAAAATGGGAACACAACAATTCAAAGGCTTCTATCTTACTTATAAACGAAGGCATGCAAACATAGCATTCTATGAGTATTCCAAAAGCATTTAAATCTATAAGTTTTTATTTGCTATTCACAACAATATCCATACTGTATTTGGGGAAATATTGTTCCGTTCTTTTGTGTATATTAGCTTTATAATTAAACTTATACCGCTATTAGTAACAAACCGTTTTTATACCCTCCACCATAAGATGGGGGGTATACTAATTTCGTCATTCTGTTTGTAACTACTCGAAATATTCGTCTGAGACCCTATAAAGTATATATATTCTTGTTAAACTTTGAATCCTAACCTCCATTGTGTTAATGATACGTTCTTTATCATCCCACTCCCTTATTAATTGAAATAAAAACATGTAAAAGTGTGGTAATGTCGGCCGGGTCGAATCTTGGGAACCCGCCACCAAGGATTCTGCTAAAAATTTATACAAACTATATTTAGTTGATGGGCATAATATTATTCTATTTACGAAACTTTTGTCAAACCAGCAAAAATTAAAGCATTTAGTAACCGAGAGACCGGTTTATATGGGAGCTATATCAGATTGTAGACAGTTGTTGGAAGACTATAATAGACCACCGCATGCAAAATTTCAGCCAAATCGGACATAAATTGCGGCTTATAAGGGCTCAAGAAGTCAAATCAGGAGATCGGTTTATATGGGAGCTATATCAGATTAAAGACAAATTTAAACCGTTCTTAGTGCAGTTGTTGGAAGTCATACCAGAAAACTATGTGCACAGTAGTAGCCAAGTCCGACAAAAATTGAGGCTTCCAGGGGCTCAACAAGTCAAATCGGAAGATCGGTTTATATGGGATCTAAATACCGTACTTGGCAAAATTTAAGCCAAATCGGACAAAAATTGCAGCTTTCAGAGGCTGAAGAAGTCAAATCGAGAGATCGGTTTATGTGGGAGCTATATACAAATCTGAAACTATATTGTCCATATGCAATCCCCAACGACTTACATCAATAGTTAGTATCTGTGCAAAATTTCAAGCAGCTAGATTTACGCGCTCGACCGCTATCGTGATTTGACATATGGACGGACATGGCTGTATCGACTCAGAAGTTCGAATTGTTCATTTTTATTTCCACCTTTAAGAAGGATATACTGAAAAAAATAACTCCTTGACATTTACTGGAAATATCACAATTGTATGACAGTGCCATCGTATTCATTCATCGACACCAAAGACTATAGGATACTTTAACTTTCCAGGATAATTAAAATGAAAAGGCATTATTTCATCAAATTTTCATTGGTCCTTTCTTGTTAGACAGCGTTTCAAAATCAACAACTACAAATGCATGTTAAAAAATATCGCACCGTTTATTTCATGTTTGTAATTTTTTAAACACACGGAGAACTTTATTGTGATGTACACGTGTGATCTGCTTAACTCCAAGTGTTTGATCAACGGCATGCAGAAACTGGTTGATGGCATATACTTAAGTACATTGGTACAATATATGTATATAAAGGTGCTTTCCATTACCTATTTGCATTGGGATACTTCTTTCCTTACTAGAGCTCTAATTTTTTCTATTTTGGGTATTTTTATGCCCTCCTCCACAGGATGGGGGTACACTAATTTCGTCATTCCCTTTGTACAATAACACCTCGAGATATTCGTCCAAGACCCCATTAAGTATAATGGGGTCATGACATTTTATAAAGTAAGTAAATCTAGGCGCTTGAAATTTTGCACAAATACTTCTTATTACAGAAGGTCATTTGGGATTGTAAATAGGCCATATCGGTCCATATTTTAATATAGCTGCAATACAAACCCATCTTGGATCTCGACTTCTTGAGCCACAAGAAGGGGCAATAATTACCCGATTTGGTGATTTGTTATGACTTCCAATAACTATGCCAAGTAAGGTCTAAATCGGTTCATAACTTGATGTAGCTCCCAAATAAACCGATCTACCGGTTTTATTTATTTCTTAAGCCTCGAGAGGGCGCAGTTCTTATACGATTTGGCTGAAACTTTGTACAACAGCTTCTCCCATGACCTTCAACATGTGTGTAAGATATGGTCTGAATCGGTTCATAGCCTGATACAGCTTCCTTATAAACCTATCTTCCGATTTTAAGTCTTGAACCCCTAAAGGGTGCAATTCTTATTCGAATTGGTTGCAAATTTTCACAATGGCAATAACTTCTACTATGGTTTCCGACATTCAACTCAATTATGGTCCGAATCGGACCGCAACATGATATAGCTCCAACATCAACTCTTATCCAATATCCTTTGTTTGCCTTAAAAGAGATGACGGGAATATAGGATTCGGCCCGGCAAAACATAGAACGCTTTTACTTGTTATTTGTAAAACCACGTTTACACTAGAGCCCAAATACATTATTTGAGCAAATCACCCAAATAAAATTTTCAAACTAAAATTGACAGCACTAATGTCTTTACAGCATTCTTAATGTGTTCAGCATTTTTATTGGGGTAAGCGATTTTATTAATGAAACCATTTAATTAATTTCAACTTCAAAATTTAATAATCTCAATTAGAAAATGCCAGATGTTTCGAAAAAGTGCTGTCGAAAATACAGATAATAACTTATAGTCACAACAATTCCAGTATTGTATATGCAGTTTTCACACTACAAAAGAAGAGTCAAAGAAGATTTACAACAAATCTTCTCAAACAAGTGAGATTTTCTAGTGAAAATGAGGCATAATTTATACGATTGGGGTATGTATTTCTTTTGTTCTTGCGAGTGTGTGCCCACTCGCAAAAAAGTAAAACAATTGGAATGTCATTGGGACAAACTGTTTTATTGGGGAAATACTAAATTAGTAACTGGGAAGCACTCTCTTCCGCTGTTTAACGCTAGATGTGAATTTTCCAATTTTGGGTGTAAAAGTTACATCGTTTATAATAAAACGTTTAGGAACTTCGTATGTGGCAAATAATTGTTCCTTTCTTTCTCCAAAGTTTCCAAAAATTCTTTCAAACCAAAAATGTGTATTGTTCACAGCAAAAATGCCTTTTATACGAAAATATGATTCAGTCGCCTTATTTATCCTTGTCTTTCTTCCATTTGGCAGAGAGTGTGAGTGCGTTTGCGAAGAAATCCTATGCTCAAAGAACTCCTTTTTTGGGTTTTTCATTGAGTATTAATCAGTTAGCCAGTAGTCAGTATTGGTACACGCATAAAATAATTCATTAGCCATAAACAACAAGTAAACTTTTTTAACGGAAAACATTCGGACTTTGTTCACGATAACATAGCAAGAATTTGTGGAAAATATAGAGGATAATATATTTTTTTTTTTTTGGTGCAAGATTATCTTCACCTTCCGAGCTTACAATCACCAACCAATACTGACTGCTAGCTGACTGAGAATTACTCAATGAAAAATTCAAAAAATTAGTAATTTTTGAACTACACTATTTGCCACAACATATTAATCAACCAAACGAATAATCTTTCGTGTTACAAACTATTTTTTGCCGTAAATAAAATATTTTTGGCTTAACAGAATTCTTGAATTTTCGTGTAAGGAATAACTAAAATTTTAGGTATTCGTCTGTGGCAAAGGATAGCCTTTCTTTCCCAAAATGTAGTTCCAAAAACTTTTACCATAACCGAAGTGACTTTATGACCAAACTAACCTTAAACAACCTTCAACATGAAGGAAAACGCAGCACAGCTACAATAAAAATAGCACTTCCTCAATAAAACATATTCGTCTGTGGCAAAGGATAAGAAAGGCTATCCTACAGTCGAAGTTCCTAAAAGTTTTACCATAACCGAAGTGACTTTATGGCCAGTGAAGGAAAACGCTGCATAGCTACAATAAAAATAGCACTCTCTCAATAAAACATATTTGTTTGTCGCAAAGATATTCCAAATGTTTTATTTTTTAACGTGTAGGAACGCAGTTTCTGCAACTCAATACTATAATAGAATAAAACAAGAACATTAAAGGGTTCCTTCAAAAATCGACGGCTTACATATTTATTATGTATCATTAAATCCTAATTCATGTTGCACAATTAATTTGAGTTCTGTATCACTTTGAATGGACACAATCTCTTTTAAGGGATAGTTTTAATTAATGTATATTTAAAGAAAAACCAGAAAATAAAAAAATGAAAATGCTTATAACATGTTTCATTCATTAGTATTTGAAAGAAAATCGTATTCGTGACAAATTCATAACTTTATTCTTATAAATGTAATTTCATCGTAAACAAAGTTTCTCGCAAAGGAAATTTATTTGTCAAAAATTTCGTTTATGGGTAATGAATTATTTTGTTTGCGAGTTGTGAGGTATACATAATTAGGTTAGCTGTTTCATATGGCACCAATATAGAACGGAGGCCACCGTAACACAGAGGTTAGCATGTCCGACTATGACGCTGAACGCCTGGGGAGACCATCAGAAAAAAACTTCATGGTCGGTTTTCCTCTCCTAATTCTGGCAACATTTGTTAGGTACTATGCCATGTAAAAACTTCTCCCCAAGGATGTGTCGCACGCCGGCACGTCTTTCAGACTCGGCTATCAAATGGAGGCCCCTTATCATTAAGCTTAAAATGGAATCGGACTGCACTCATTGATATGTGAGAAGTTTGCACCTATTCCGAAGTGTAATGTTCGTGGGCAACATTTGCAATTTACCAATATAAAACGATCTTCCAATTGGCTTTTAGAGGGAGCGATAAGCGGAGTTTACGCGGAGCATAAAATTTTTATTCATCGCGTGTACTTATTACAATTTTTCTCAAAAACGGTACACCAATTGCTTGTCTTAAATTCAGTCACTTTTCCAACATATATAACGCCGACTCAATGTATCTTAAGAAGCAAATACTAGCGTACGTCTTGAAGAACTCAAGCAAAATTTTTTTCACACAAAAATAGTGGAAATTATTTTTACAGCTTATTTAACTTTTTTTTTTAATATCAAGTTATCGATATGGTTATTTATTTGAGTTTGAAACATTCGCTCTACAGTCTGTTTTGGACGATGTCTTTATAATAAAAATGATAAACATTGTATAAAATTTTGTAGTCGTTATAATGGAAAAATCGTTAAACTATTTTTATATCACGTTTCATTAGGTGCAAACGACGCAAATGGATTTGCTCCATCATTTATCGAAAAACCCCGAATCATACCTAACGACTCCGGCACTTTAATAACAATGAAGTGCCGGTGTAAGGCCAAGCCCGAACCCACTGTAACGTGGTACAGAGGGAAGGAAGTGGTCAACAAATCGAAGAAAATCGAGATAAAAACATCGGCAATTGGGGAAGATGCTTACGAATTAACTTTAGAAATAAAGGCAAGATATAGAACTTATTACTATTTTGGATACTAGCTAATTTTTTATGTATATAATATGTATATATATATATATATATATATAGGATCCTGGGGCAGCAGACGGTGGTACATACCGTTGTAATGTACAGAATGAATACGGAGAATCAAACGCAAATCTCAATTTAAATATTGAAGCAGAGCCTGAGCCCGAAGGAGAGGGGCCAACATTCGTCGAAAAACCTCGCATTGTATCTGAAAATGCTGGCAAGTTAATAATTATGGAATGCAAGGTCAAAGCGGATCCAAAGCCCACCATTGTATGGTACCGCAACAATGAAGTGGTCAAAGAAAGCAATAAAATTAAAATGTTTGTCGAACAGCGTGGAGATCAGTATTATATAAAACTTGAGGTGATCGATCCACAGCTGGAGGATTCTGGACTTTACAAGTGCAACATTAAAAACAACTTGGGTGAACTTAATGCAAATTTAACATTAAACATCGAGAGTAAGTCAAGACGCCTATACATATTTCCCAATAAACATGCATTTTACAATATAATTTTTATTTCTAGTCATTCCCGTCATCAAGGACAAGCCAAAAATAATCAAAATTATCAAGAAACGAACGGTTGTTATTGAGTGCACGGTTGCCTCTAAGTTCGAACCAAAGTGTACTTGGTATAAGGAGTCCAATGTTGTAAGCGAAAGCAAACGTCATGTTTACCAAGTACAAAAGTCAAAGGAAGGCGAATTTGCCGTCAAATTGGAAATAAACGATGTAGAGGACACAGACAAGGGCGCATACAAATTGGTAGCAAGTAATGAGAAGGGTGAGGCAGTTTCACAAATTGTTCATTTAGTTGACATACCAGAGGAAGAGCGCAAACCACAAAAGCCGGAGATATCTCGTAAACTTACGGACCAAAAGGTAACCGAATCGAAGACTTTCGAATTGTCAATAAAACTCAAAGAAGCTGATCGTAAATGTAAAATTGAGTGGTACAAAGGAACTACTATTATCAGAGAAACGAAAGAAATCACTACAACTTTCGATGGTACTACAGCCCGTTTAACATTCAGCACTGCGCGTATGGAGCATAGTTCCACCTACAGAGTTGTCGTAAGCAACGAAGCTGGTAAAGAAGAATGTTCATGTAAGGTTGTGGTAGAAAAGAAATTGGAGAAAAAACAAGAAGAAGAGGCTGCGGATGTAAAGAAGAAGGTACGTATAGTAACAATGAAACAAATAGTCGTAGTCATATATAAAAATCGCTATTATACACTGCAATCTTATTAATTTACATGTAAATATGTATAAGAAATTGATTAAAAAAAAATTCTCCGATTATTGAGCTCTTCTCCAAAGAAAAATAAACAAAAATAAAAAATTAGATTTGTGTTATTTGGCAAATCAAGTAGAACTTTCTACCAATTACACATTTGTTTTTTAAATGTCTACATGTTTTTGGAAAATTCACATTACTTATAACTTACGCAGCCTTAGGTGCATAGTTCACATTAATCCACAGGCATTATGTGTAGCATTAAATTCTGTGCATAAGATGGTGTCGTTCTCAATGCGGATGTAATGTACAAATTAGCCGTTCTTTGAGTCCGCCTGAACATTGAACAGTAGAGTAATACCTGAAGCGCCTTCCACCAGACCACTACTCCATATACTCAGTGCATGACGCACGGTTTAAACCACCACTTTTGACAATGGCTCTCTAGCAGGTGTATGCGGAAAGAGTTCCCTTTCTTGCCCTTTCCAAAATGATGGATTTGAAGTTCAAGGAGGCAAGTACTACCAAAGAAGTGGAAACAGTAGTATGTTGTATAAGTTATTAATTCACTCTTTAGTTAATATTGATGCTTAGAGTTTCCAGCCCCTTTATGATTGAAGTCGGTTTTTACAACCTAAACCTTCATAACCAACAGGTTATGGAGGGCTGTTTGCCCTTGCTATAGTGGCTAAAGAAATTGATATTTCAAATATCCACGCAGCTGCATAGGGGTAATATAAAAATGAGAAACTTAATGACCATTTCCAAAACCGACCTGTTTGGTCGTAGAATATCCTAATCCGCTGGATTTTGTATACAATGAACGAAGGAAGTTAAAAATATGGAATGTAGCACACAGGGTATTTATACAGATTAAAGAAATCATGTAAACATTTTTGAAAAGTTGTGCCATTAGTGGTAGAAAACGAACACTTACTGGTACATTTTTACGGAAAAGATAAGAGCTACAAAATTTTACACTAAGCCAAACATAAAGAGAACAGAAATAAAGTGGTCTGGGCCAATTTGTATGTACACAACTCTTATATAACTACATAAAGTAATAGGAGGTACCCGAAACTCTTGTTTGAACCGTTGAGTGGAGTGGAAGTTTTGTTATTTCACTCCGCAAGAAATTTTCTGTAACTGGTTGTTGTTGTAGCGGTTTATTGTGTTCTATCTTTCGTCAGCTTGTTTCTGTTGAGTGTCAAGACCCAAGAACTCTGCGACTAAGATGGGGTGCGTCCCTGGTTACAATCGGGACATACACTCGTAACTCGTAATAGGTCATTATTTCGAAGGATAAATTTAAGTCACTCAAGGATAGTTCCGATAGAGGTATCCATTAGGCAATTGATGATCTGCGTTTGTTTCCAGTGGAGCGGCAGATCCAGAGCCCGAGAGTAGGCTTAGAATGGACTCTAATGATCCAACAGCTGCGGTGGTGGTATCAGGCCGTATCATGTTGTCTGCTACTGAAACCTCGACTGGTGGAGAGGCTGCTCCAGGCTCCACTAGCCGACAGACGACTGGTCAGCAGAGGCTTTTGACGCAGACACCTGGTTCGAGTCTTAAGGACAAGGTCGAACCTATTCTATCTTCGCATGTCTATAATTTGCCTAGGCCATCGGCCTTCCCCGGCACACCAACACGCTCTTTAAGAGGTTGGAATAATAGAAGACGCATCGCTTTCATGTTTATTGAGAGGCTTGGTGCGAATGATCTTAAGACTCTCACTAATAGGAAGTAAGACTCCTTATATTGGGCTAGGGGATTTGCTGCACAGGCTACCCCAAAGACAGCCAAAAGGCTGCGGTCACCTGGAGGCCATCCTATGCCTAATATAATTAGGGCAAACAATAGTAAGATGGGTCCAAGAACCTTTGCTAATGTCGCTAGAGATAATTTGGTGATGGCAGTTAATCGACAAGGGAGAAGGGTTACATACCTAGGAATAATTGGACTGGTCAATGGACTGTCATGGGTATACTCCGATGTCCTCGCAGAATTTCCTGGGTTTGCTCCAGTTTGTGACAATGCAGGCTGGTATCGGGGCCGATAGAGACTAATTGCCTTCGGGGAACAACGCTCAATTCAAATGTATCGTTGTGCGCTAAAAAAGATTGGTGACATCTTGCCAGATGCAGCACTAGATTTAGTCAAGAAGGAAGATATTCCTTCTCGACCAATGGCACATGCTTGGATACCAAGGATTGCCTCAGATCCTGAATCGATACTTGGAAGACTAAGGGAATGTAATCCCAAACTTTAAACCATCGACTGGAAGATTGGTAGATTGGATGAGGCTGATGGCGACCGGAGACATTCAGTATTCGTAAGAAACTCCGGCTGTTTCACAGACCTCAACAAGTCTGAAGAGGTTGTATCCTACGGATTCAACAAGTTGAAACTGAAGTTTTATAGAAGCGGTGAGGTTTGGGAATCAGGAGACGACTCAGTGGTTGTCGCTGAACACTTGCCTGAGGAACTATCGACCACATCGCTAAAGTCTGGTGGATTGCAGGAGACTGAAAATCATCGAAGCGGGACCCGACAGCACTGTGTGGGTGGGTCACAAAGTTGGACTGGGCTCAAAGTGCGCGCCAGCGGGGAAGCACGGAACTCAGAAAGTACTTCGACAGCAGCAGTTAGGGAAGAATTTAAGGAGAAATCGTCCACACTGCAAGTGCCCAGTGTCCTGAGGAAGAGAGGTTCCACAGCTTTCTCACCTGCCCCTGGATGCGTACGGAAGCTCATCATGACACTATCTAACGAATCTTGTGAGGATGAACTCCTGGGGGAATCGAAAGACGAGGCTAAGACGTTTTAGCCTTGGGGAAAATACTGAAGTTTTGGTCCCTCGGCTCAACAGAAGAATGGTGGATTGGGATGAATTTCGGCACAAATTCTGCACGTCTATCCCTTCTAGACCAGAAAAGGAAGTGGAAACTACAGAGGATATAGACATTGTGGTCAAGCGGGTTACAGACCCTGAATGACTCGCTTGTGTCAGCATGCCCTAGTGCCAAGCCACGGGGCCAACAGCGACCGCCATGATGGACCCCAGAGCTGATTGGTCTAAGTAAGGACTGCAGAAAACTCTTCAGCAGAGCAAAAGCCACAAGAGCTCCACACAATTGGGACATCTATAAGGCTGAGCTTAGAAAATATAAGAGCGAGCTTAGAAAGGCATGGGTGGAATTTTGTAGCTCCGTAGAGGATACGTCTGAGGCCTCTAGTCTAAGGAAGATTCTGTCCTCATGATCTATTACGATGGGGTATATTCAGAAATCAAAGCAAAGCTCGACCTGGTGAGAAAGATGGATATCCCCCAGCTCACAAAGGCTACGGTCTTTATCAAGGGTTGGGGCAGTAAATTTGCAACGAAACGCATGTTGGAATTCTTGGGCAAGCAAAACGAAGGTTTGGTCGCAGAGAATTGGGAGGTCTTTCATTTTCCATCAAAATACAAAAGTTGGACAAAAAATAGATTTTTAAAATTTGTTCTTGGGTTCTTTACGAAAAATAATAATATAAATACCACCGGCAACTTTTAAATTTCTATACTATTCTGTAGAGACAGAGCAATCAGAAAAAAATGTTCTTTACCACTATTCCTGATAGAACCGATTGGAACTACGATATCCCTGGTAATAGAAGTTACGTAGGTGGGCTTTGGGGTGTACTCTAAAGATCTAGAACTGGTCATATAGAAAAGGTTATCCGACCACTGCAGTGTGCATCATTAAGGAAGTGGTTGAATGGCTTAGATATAATGTCATTACGACGATAGGAATGAATACCTTCTTAGACAGCCATTAAATCCCTGGAAAATGTATTTCTGAACACAAAAACAGCACTTGACTGCGGCAGATCTCTCAACTAGATGGCTGAACAATTCAAAATGTTCTGAGTGCCGAGACATAGAGATATCCCAGGGAATTGGTAAGCGGACGAGTTTCGAAGTTAGGAACAACCTTACACATTCCGGGGAAACTGGAATCTGTGGGTGTTCCTCTAGCAACATGTAAGCTAAATTGTCACGCCCAGGACCGAAGGACAACGAATGATAGATGGTCACAAAGAGCGAGCTAGGAGCATTCGAAAACTATGTGGCCTAATCTAGACTTGAAGAGGTCTACCCCTTTGGTGTCATTGGCTAGAACAGACGTCCCAGTCATTATGTCCGTCATGACAGGTCACTGTCTCATCGGAAAACATGCAGGTTGCCAGTAACGACTTTAGCAGAAGCTGTGAGGACATCGAAGTAGAAGAGACTATAGAAAAACTTTTGTGTGTGTTTCCCGCTGTGGCAGTCAGAAGGTGTTCCACTTAAGGTTCCATTTCTTTGAGAACCTATCTGATTTAGCGGATGTGAACATTCGCAAGTTGTTGGACTCTTTAAAGCAATCTGGATGGTTCAACGGTAGAAACGGTATCCTCCTTCTTCTGTTTCTGTGGTATCACGATGTACAAAAACGTCTGATGGCAGACTGCCACTTAGACCTTACCTAACCAAGTAACATACAGTCTATACATACATGACATAAGTGCGCCAAGTCACTCATGCGAAAAGGCAGCACTTGTCTAAAATCGGTTAACCTTACCTATAATAAGTACTAAGTTCGTTTACATTGGAACGTTTTCACGAGACTTTGTGACATTTATTATTGGCAAATATCAAGCAGATTTCATATCGGATTATAATTAAAAAGAACATTGTATACAAACAAAAGATTTATCATAAGATATTAAAAATCGCCAAAACTACAATATGTTTGCAATCAACTGCTAAATAATAAGTGAAACGGCAATGATTGAAAAACATTGAAGATATGACATTCTAAATCGAATTGGCCATCTCCGTCCGCCAGTCTGTCTATCTGTCGAAGGCACGCTTACTTTCGAAGGCGTAAAGCTAGGTACTTGAAATTTTGCTCAAATTCTTCTTATTAGTGTAGGGACTGTTAACGACTGCTATTAGTGTAGGACTGTAACTGTTTATTTTTTATGAATGGAGGCCATGACAAGTACGTTCCATAGAATAATATAACTCCTAAATATTTGAAAACGTCATTCAAAGAACCTATACCATGCGATCCATTGTTTTTTTTTTCTATTTACACCAATTGGAAAGCGTGTCGGGTGTAGTATGCGAGCTCCTCAATAAGTGATACATACAAGGCAAAGCAGAACTTGTCACCAGAATGCCTTCACAGAAAAGTAACTTATTCTATACTAATTTCGCTGAATTTTTAATTACGAAATTTCTATACAACTTTTTAAGATTTTAAAGGGCAAATCTTACCCGGTAGTAGCTTTGATTGACACGCCGATCGTTAAGTTTTGATTGATCTACCGATTGTTTAAGTGTCAATATATGATGTATCTTACAAAAATGAAAAAAGTAAAAATTAAAAGATTAAAAAAAGTATATTTCTTTCTCATTTTCTATACAAAATAGACTTTTAACGGCCACTCGTTAACCACCAATAATATTTGGAAAGCTATCGCCATTTCCATTTTTTCTACCTACCACAAGAAATAAAATCCAGAAATAGGTCTTGCGACAAATGTCAAACAATCACACATACGCTAATAATTTTTTGTCCAAATCGGATTAACACCTCTTTTTGGCCGTTAAACACATAAAATATAAGTGAGAATTTCGCTTTGCTGCCACAGTATCAGTGCAAAACTGGTTTGGCAGCTCAAGTCAAAACTGCTGTACTTATAGAAAGGCATTCTCCGCCGAATTTGGATGGGGTTTTTTTCCATTTTTAAGTTATAAACATATAAACATTAAACACAAGCAAAAACCAATTCAAAAATAATACAAATTCATATTTTCAAATACTTTTCTCTCACAATTGTACACAACAAACATTACACTGTATTTTATACCATAAAAAGACGGAAGAAGAAAAGTTAGAAGAGCAAAAAGAGACAGAAGAAAAAATGACTAATGGCACTGAGAAAGAAAGTCCAATTGACCAAAACGAAAAGACTACTAAAAAGGCCGAAGACAAAAAAGCATCCACCCAAAAAGAAGCCGAAGCCGCTAAAAACATTCCTGATAAGGTAAGAACAATGGGATAGTGAAAACATGCCACATACACACAGCCATATCCACACCAACCCCACACCCCCATCAACTTTAACGTTTTAAAGGCCTTCGATTTTAACCTCACTTCGAATTTATAATCAATTTTACGATTTTTTTGTAGTTTTAATTTTTATTTTATGTTTTCACTTTTTTAAAAATATCCTTCCCCACATCGGGTGTATTTATCAAGTGAAATTAGTAGAACAATATTGGTTTAAATTGGTTAAAAAGGGTAAAGCATTGCCATTAAAAGTATGGCAGCGGACAAACCATTAGAAAGTAGATATCTCTTGGGTATAACAACTTCAGAGTTTCTGTACTTCATTCCATCTTGCGACTTCTCCACATATTGGCAACACGGCAATTCAAAAAAATGATCCAACATTTAATCGTATAGAGTGATATTTGGAGAAAAATTCGATATACATATGTTATAAACCTTCTTAATTATATTTTCTATCGATGAATTTTAAAACTGAGCATTTTTTATAGGCTTTGTGGAATAACCCATAACCAGATAGCTGCCAATGAAGAACTCTCAACGAGTTAAGATTAATAAAAATAATTTTTGTTTGTTAGTTGACCTGTTTGCTTGATTACTCAGTTTTTGTTCGGCTCGAGGTCCTTTTGTTCAATTAAATTTCAATGTATTTTGGGTATTTTTAATTAAATTTTAATTTAGGTTGAAGAGTGCTAAGTCACTTATCGACAAAGATACATCTTCAACTCAAATCGCCCTGAAAATTCTTACCGGCGGTAATCGAGATAATGGCCGTAAAAATAAATAAATAAAAATAAAATTTAATTAAAAATACCAAAAGTTCATTGGGATTTTATTAAACAAAACGACACGAGTAAATAAAATAAATAAAATTTTAATTAACCAAATAAATTTTAAATAATACCAAAAGCAAAAATGAATAATGTTCCAACATTTGGGTTTTATTTTTATTTTTAACAATAAAAATCAAATAGCAAGTCCTAAAAAATATTGACCACAATCTTGTAGTTTCAAAGAAATAAAAATAAAAAGCATTGAATATGATCTCGAGCTGGAAGACCTTCGAAAAATCACAAAAAGATGTTAAAGATCGCACAAAAAAGCACTTACACTGACATTCAAAGAATGTTCAAGTGCACAACGAAAAGAGTTTGGCAATGTGTCTGTGTATTTGTTGTTTTTAGCATTATTGATTAGTTTGTATCGGAACAGTGAAAAGTAAGGCTTTCTTCTCTCTTGCCCCGCTAAGGAGAGTTGGAGGAGTTATTGAGCCCTGTTTCAAAACACGCTTTTGTGCTTAGTGGTTATGTAGAGCACCTCAACCAATTTGACAAAGGCGCTGATGAAGTTATTGGGTTGCCCAAAAAGTAATTGCGGATTTTTCATATAGTCGGCGTTGACTAATTTTTTCACAACTTGTGACTCTGTAATTGCATTCTTTCTTCTGTCAGTTATCAGCTGTTACTTTTAGCTTGCTTTAGAAAAAAAGTGTAAAAAAGTATATTTGATTTAAGTTCATTCTAAGTTTTATTAAAAATGCATTTACTTTCTTTTAAAAAATCCGCAATTACTTTTTGGGCACCAATACATGGCGTAACAGAAAACATGACACACTAGCCAGTGAAAGTGTTTTGAATAACAACACACACCTGCTCAACTTTTATAAGTTCTTTGTTTTGCTATTCTTTGAATAGAAAGCATTGAATATGATCTCGAGCTGGAAGATGTTCGAAAAATCACGAATACAGCATGTTAAGAAGGCTTTATTCGTTGTTAAGATAGCAACAAATGAACATATGTATGAGTGTACGCAACGTTTTACTGTTTTACTTTTAAACACAACGTTTTTTTTTCTTATTAAGCGCTAGATAAGGAAGGAAACATTATTATTTTTTTTTAATAGTATGTTTTCTTTTAAAATAACATCAATCTTTGCATTTTCGTTCAAAGAGAGATATATAAAAAATGTGAAAAGTAATTTTGTGCACCACTGAAGTAAAGCAATCAGTTTTAAAGGTTCAAGAGTATAAAGTTCAAATGTGGTTGTTTTATGGTGTTGCCGCCATTTCGTTATATGCCCATTTTTTAAACGCTTAAATTATGAACAGGAAATATTTTTCGCAAATTCATATTTAAGCATAAAAAGAACGAAATAGTGATGTTCACGATCTTTACCCTTTCCAACTAAATACAAGAAGACGAAACTAGTTTCACAAAATCATCCCATAAATAAGAGGAACAGTGCTATATTGTTATGGATACAGGCTGTAACGAAAGTACGCCCCAAATATCTTGGATGACTGTTTAACCCTAAAACCACATCTTTGGTACATTTGTAACTGTTTTGATTTTCAAAACCAATTTTTGTATATTATTTATAAATGTTAAGACCTGAAGCTTCACGACATCCTCATGTGTGCTGCTATGAATGAAATCTGAGTTTGCGGCTGGGAGATTTAAACAAAAAAAAACTATACCTTTAACTACACCCTTGGTACATTTGTACCACTGCACGTTGTAGTCCATATGAAATGCACACTGGCACATCTCAAACAGGGGTGTGGTTAAAGGGTGTATAGAATAGGATCGTGACTAACATAATTTATTAAACACTATCCCTTAGTGAAAGGATAAATTAAAGGTTACGAAATTTTAAACACACACGATCCTCGTCTCAAAATAGTGTGAGAGGTATAAAAGTATCTTATAGATTTGAATTGTGGTGATTTCAGCAATCTGAGTGCTTCTTTATAATCATTGATTTGGGATCAGTTTACATACTTTGTAGTTGAAAACCAGTGTAGTTGTATCCATGCACTATACAACCAGTAGTTGTATAGTGCATGAAAAAATCATTAAACGAAGAAAGATTCGAAATATCATTACATCCTAGTAAAATTTTCAAAGTTATCTTTCGCTTCTACAAGATGGGGGCTAAACGAAGGGTGTGGCTCACGTCAGCAACGCTAGTTATATTTATTTTTTGATTGAAATATGTCTAAATCAATCGGATTAATTAATATTGGTTTAAAATTTATTTTCAAAAAATGCTTTCGCAACTTCTACACTGTATTTTAAAACATATAATTAGGTCACTGAGAAATCCATAGAATTAGAAAATAAGAAAGAAGAAGAACCCAAAGACAGCAAGAAGGAAACCAAAACACCAAAAACCAAAGAATCTACTGAAAAGAAGTCACAAGAGCCCAAACCAAAGGATGAGGAAACTAAAAAACCCAAAGCAAAGATTCAAGAAAAATCAATTACTGATGACAAAAAGGAGTCACCACAAGAGAAGCCTAAGGAAACTAAAGAAAAAATTGTGCCAGAAAAACAAATTAAGGATGACCGAAAAGAATCGGTAGACGAAAGTGCTGCTAAAGAAAAAATATCTGAAAAGAAAAAACCTGCCGAACCTAAACCTACCGAAACTAAACTTACCGAAACTAAACCTGCCGAAAATAAACCTACAGAGCCAAAGAAACCTGAAGAATCCACCAAAGTTGAGAGCGTTAAAGGTAAAACGCAAGCAACTAAAAAAGATAATGGTCCTGAAGATAACCAAGACATTCCAGAAAAGGTAAGCTACATTTTACAATACGAATGCATATAACAAAAGCTGCTTTCTTTTCTTCCGCCAAAATAAGTAAACGCATCTAAATTTATCGTATGTACGTTTAAAAGAATGACCAACACTTTTTGTTCTAAGTGTGATAAAAAACAGTGTGGATTATTTATAGCACCATAGGATGGGGGGTCTACTAATATCCTCATTCCGTTTGTAACAACTCCAAATATTTCAACTGTCATTCAATAAAATGTATTCAATCTCGTCGTCTTAGCACCCTAAATATATCTATATATGTCCGTTCATTCGCGAAACCATTTCTTCAACGGCCAACTACGCATTGAATTTATCAATATATGAACCGATATGGGCAATTTGCAATTCTCATTGATATATATGAAAAAAAAAGTGTTTAGGCAAACTATTAGCGCATAGTTTTCCTTGTTCATTGGAACGCAGTCGTTGTATTTTGATGCGTGTAACTATGCTATCGTCGTCATACAGCTCATACAACTCGTGGTTCATACCTCGCCTATATTCTCCATTAATGCAAACTGGTCCATATATTTTACGAAAAATCTTTCTCTCAAATACTCCAAGCACTGCCTCATCTGCTTTCTCAAGTACCCATGCTTCAGAACCATATAACAGCACGGATAGTATCAGTGTCTTGTATAGTGTAATCTTCGTCTGTCGAGAGGTGGCCTTGTTTCTAAACTGCTTACTTAGTCCAAAGTAGCATCTGTTTGCCAGTATTATTCCTCGCTTTATCTCAAAACTGGTGTCATAGTTGTGGTTCCCAACTTTCTCCATTTTCTTCATCTGCTCGGTTGTGGAAGGCTTTTTGGGAGTTGAAACCATCCATTTCGTCTTATCTCCATTTACTGCCAGACCCATTTTCACTGACACTCTTTCGATTCTTTCAAAGGCTGCAGTTACTACTTCCGGTGACCGAGCTATGATATCGATGTCGTCGGCATAGGCGAGTAGCATGTGTTCTCTTGGGATTAGTGTGCCATATTTTTTTACATCTGCATCTCGTAAAATATCTCTCGAGCAGGATATTAAAGAGATCACACGATAGGCTGTTTCCTTGTCTGAAACCTCGTTTGGTATTAAATGGTTTGTAGAGATTCTTTCCTATTCTTACTGAGGAACGCGTATCAGCAAGTGTCATCCTGCAGAGTCTTATTAATTTTGCAGGGATACTAAACTCAGACATGGCTTGAAATACCTTTGAACGTAAAGGAGTATCGAAAGCGGCTTTGTAGTCAACAAGGAGATGGTAGGTGTTGATTTGTCCTTCTCGGGTCTTTTCCAGGATTTGGCGCAGTGTGAATATCTGGTCCAGGGTGGATTTACCAGGTCTAAAGCCGCATTGAAAGGGCCCAATTATCTCATTGACTTTAGGTTTTAATCTTTCACACAGTACGCCCCAGAATGTCTTTTATGCGATGGGGAGGAGACTTATTCCTCTGTGTACGCTGAGGTTCCAGTCATCGGGTATGCGTTCTTCTATTTAGATTGCGCGGATAAGCTGATGTATTCGCCTTATCAGCGTGTCGCCTACGGTCTTAAATAGTTCAGCGGATAACCCGTTGGCTCCTACTGCTTTGTTGTTCTTTAGTCGGGTCACTGCCACTTGGATCTCATTCTGACTAGGAGGTAAACATTCTATACCATCATCAGGGATTGGTTCTGCGGTATCCTCTTCGCCGCCAACGTCGGACACTAGCAGTTGGGTAAAATGTTCTTTCCATATCCTCAGCATGTTATCTGTGTCAGTTACCAGATTTCCTTCTTTGTCTCTGCAGGAGGATGTGCCTGCACCAAAGCCATCGGTTTGATGTTTAATTCTTTGATAGAATTTCCGGACTTCATTCTGACTCCTGTACATCTCAATTCGCTCACATTCACGTCTTTCCATTTAGTTTTTCTTTCTGCGGAATAGAATTTTCTCCTCTCTCCTTTTCTCCCGATACCTCTCCTTCATCTGGCGCGTTGCTACTGATTGCTGAGTTGCTCTATATGCCGCATACTTGGCTTCAGCAGCATCTCGACACTCTTGGTCGTACCATGGGTTCCTTGGAGAAGGCTTCCGCTACCCAAGTACGGATTTCGCGGCATTTTCCATGAAATGGGCAATAGTTTGCCACTGCGCCATTATATCATCGGAACAAGGAGTGCTTTCCTCAAGCAGTTAGGTCAGTCGAGTGGAGTATGCCTCTGCCATTTGTTGTGTTTGAAGCTTTTCAATGCCCAGCTTCCGTGCAGTGTCAGATCGTACTTTCCGCGCCATGTTCACACGGGTGCGAAACTTTGCTGCAACAAGGTAATGATCCGAATCTATATTCGCTCCACGGATCGATCGTACATCTAACACGTTGGATGAATGCCTTCCATCTATCACAACGTGATCAATTTGGTTTCTCGCGTTTTTATCGGGTGATAGCCATGTGGCTTTGTGGATATTTTTATGTTGAAATCTGGTGAAGAATTTGGCTTTTATGCGGATTGTGGGTAGCTTCTCATCCACCGGAGTAAAGCTGGAGACAAGGTGTATCAGTCTCCGACTAACCACAAATCCACAGCCAAATGTATGCCCCGTGTTATGGCAGCTATTAGTATAGTTCGTCACCGTTAGGTGTTGTAGTGACGCCATTCCCAGTCCATCGCACCGCCTATAAGGCGGTAATATCTGCCTTGTACTTCTCTAAAATATCCGCCAGCGCGTATACTGCACCTTCTCTATAAAGAGTGCGGACATTCCAGATGCAGATCCGCAAATCATGGTCCTTTTTTCGTTTGCGTGGGTCGTCAACGTTATGGGTCCGTTTTTACTATTCCTTTGTTTCTCATAGTAGTTCTCATAGTTTTCCGCTCCTCACAGGCGCCCCTAACCTGGGAACAGACACTGACGTTGGCCATTGGTTATTTGAAGGTGCCAATAAGTCGCCTTGTCATCTCGAGTATCATTGGCTCTCAGTATTTAATTAAGAGCCAGTGCCACCTGACTCCTCACTGAGACTCTCCTCTCGAACATCGTGCATGACCCACATCGTCTCATATTCAGATAGCACCAATGTAAGTCGATCTTCATATTTGACTACCTCGGACTTTTGAGGGCGCATTTTTCCCCATTAAGCGAAAATTGTGGGTAAAGATTATTGCTATCATTTCCAAACAATAAAAAACGATATCCAAAGTTGCTTGTCAAGAACTTGGGAAGTCCAATTTATATCTGATTTCAAAGCAGATTTTAGTTCCAGCTCCTACATGTATGTAGTCCCGAGAACATAACATAGCAGAGTATATAATGGTCAATCAATTTCAGAGCAGTAAATGGTATGTAATGCGCGCGCATTACATTAACGTGTTAATCAATTTTCAAAAACTAAATTTATCGACTTCAACGAGGCTTGCCTTCCTCCGAATATATCCTATAATCTATTTAGAAATCCGAATTTGAATTAGAATTAAAGTTTCATCATTTAGAATCGACTAATGCTTTCGACTTTTCAGTATTTTTTTATTTTAAATCGTTAGACACAAACCTCTGATCTTCGGACAATCGAAAAAGGACTGTGGGCAAAATAGCTTACACCCGGCGTAAGGACTAAGAAGCAGTAATGCTTGTGTTGAAATAGTTTTTTCTCTTGGAAGAATTGCTTAAATTAACTTAAGAAAACATTTTTTTTTTCTATTAAATCTTAAAATTAGCTTGAAGACATTATTTTTGGAAAATGCAATGTAATGTAAAGATGCAAAAAGTCAACAATAGTTCTAAACTTCATGCAAATTTTACAATGAAAGTACTTTGAAAAACTTAAAATAAATACGCTGGCATGCCAATAATTTCACGAGCTCTTTGTATAGTAGTAGTAGTAGTAGTAAACTTCTTTATTGAATATTTTCATAAAAATACATTTCTTTTTTTACAATTCTAAGAAGTAATTTTATAACTTAGCGACAATGTAAAATACGTCTGTCGCATTATATAAGCATTTGCTTATTTAATTGAATTCATTTATTAAAAGTTGCCTATATTTATAGCTCATTTCGAGATAATTTATTAATTTGTGCCAATTTTCTTCTTCTGTACCATCAAGAATGTTGATTATTTCCTCATCGTTCAATATCGGCTTTCCGAATGATATCATTCTAAATTCCCGAAGTATAGGACAGATGCCCAGAAAATGTTGCATTGTTTCAATTTCATGCATGTTACACAATTTACATTCTTTATTTAAGACATCGGGATCAAAACTGTTACACCCTAGGGGGATCATTACACTGCGCGCTTTAAATATCCACACGATTTCCGCTTGAGAGTACTTTCTGTTTAGGTAAAGATGGGATCTGCTTGGGTTTAAATATCTATATATCCGCCAGCTCTGGCTGAATTGTTTTCTATACAGTCTTTCTTCATGCAATCGTTGTTTCATACCACTTAATAAATCATTGCAGAAAGTGTTCCAATTGCCTTGTGAAGACATCGTTTGTGGCCATTGAACGTGTAGGCTTCGAGATAAGTCTTTTAATTCTGTTACCCAAAATATATTTTTTTGGTATATAATCTCCGATAGTTGATTCGGGAGCCTGTTTTGTGTATAGTAATACAAAATTCGCCCCAAATAGTTTAAATGTTTTCCCAGCGTGTATATTTGTGAGTCTTCTACTTCCGTTTCCAGCATTAGTACATAATTTGGTGTAAAACTTGGTACCCTAAGTATTCGCTTCAGAAAATATCCTTGGAGTGCATTAATCTCTTCGAAGTGTGAAAAACCCCAAATTTCGGCAGCATATATTTGTATAGATCTACAAACGGCTAAAAATAATTTCCATTTAGAATTCATATCTATATCTGCTCTTCCAATGAATTGGTTCCATGTGGCATTAATAGCGTTTTTTGCTTCATTGTTTCTGGTTTGTACATGTTTGTTGAACTTCATTTTCGGAGTAAAGACTACCCCTAGAAATTTGAACTCGTTGGAGATCTTAATTTCTCTGCCGTTGTACATCCACCTTTCGTATTTGCTTAATTTTCCTCCATTTCTAAAGACCATAATTTCGGATTTAGCTAGGTTTACTTCCAAACTCCACATTTTGCAGTATATTTCCAGATTATCTATCATTTTCTGAAGTACTTGTATGTCACCTGCTAGGAAAACGATATCATCTGCATACAAGAGAAGTCGGATGTTAATATTTTCCACAAACAAACCACCTTCGATGAACTCGTGCAGGTCATTTACATAGAGGGCAAATAATAACGGCGATAAAAGACATCCTTGTTTTACGCCTTTGGTTGTTTCGAAGTATTCAGATAGCTCCCTGCGTTCCATACTGCTGACTGCGTGTTGCTGTATATTTTCTCTATTATTGAGACCATTTTATATGATACACCCATTCTAAATAGTTTATATATAAGGGCTTGCCTTGATATATTGTCAAAAGCTGCCTTGAAATCGATAAAAAAACAATATACTTTTTTCCTCTCTGCCAATTTCAAGTGGACGATCGAGGCCAGATTGTATATATTATCAACCGTTGAATAATTTTTCCGGAATCCAGCTTGGTATTCTGTAAGAATTTGATAGTTTTCAACCCAATTATATAGCCTATCATTTATAAGACCCATAAATAACTTCGCCACACAATTCATAAATGAAATGCCCCTGTAGTTTGACGGCTCGTTTAGATCACCTTTCTTATGAATTGGGTAAATAATAGTTTTTGTGAATACAGGATCAATTTCCCCACTAGAATAAATGGTATTGTATATTCTTAACAGCAGACTATTAAACTCTTCGGTGCCGTTTATGAAGAACTCATATGGTATCCTATCCTCGCCGGGTGCCTTATTTCTTTTAACTTTCACTAGCATTTTCTGCAGTTCCGACATCGTAAAGTGCCTATCGAGATCCATATCATTTTTATAAGGGGGAGCATAGTGAATAAGAGTGGTCTCTTGAGATTTATTTAATAAGTTTTCATAGTAGGATTTAAAGGCATCTGGGGTAATATTTGAGCCCACGAGGTTACATTGGTTACGAATTTCTTTCGCCATTTTCCACCATTCTTTGGAGTTTTTGATGTTATTTAATTTGTTGGCTATTGTATTGTAATACACGGATTTATTGGTACTGCATACAGTTTTGAACTCTTTTTGCAGTTCCGACATCGTAAAGTGCCTATCGAGATCCATATCATTTTTATAAGGGGGAGCATAGTGAATAAGAGTGGTCTCTTGAGATTTATTTAATAAGTTTTCATAGTAGGATTTAAAGGCATCTGGGGTAATATTTGAGCCCACGAGGTTACATTGGTTACGAATTTCTTTCGCCATTTTCCACCATTCTTTGGAGTTTTTGATGTTATTTAATTTGTTGGCTATTGTATTGTAATACACGGATTTATTGGTACTGCATACAGTTTTGTACTCTTTTTGTGCGACTATATATCGTCTCTTGTCTTCCAAATTCCTTGTTGTCCTGTACACCTTTAAGAGCTTAAAACTTTTCATTCTAGCATTATTACAGTTTTTGTTGTACCATTTATTTTTCGGCTCAAAAGGCTTTTTGTGATTAATCAATTTTGAAGCGGATTTCACTATTATTTGGTTAATATCGTTGAGGTTGATGTGATTTACACCAGCGATATTACGTATACTTTCATTTATCTTTCTTTGATAATTATCCTTTTCTTCATCTTTCCATATCAATTTTGGCAATAGAGACATCTTTTCCCCCGTTCGTGAAGTGGGTTCAATATTTATTTTCGTCTGGATAGGGAAATGATCTGACCATACTTTATCTTCCACTCTGAACTCTTCAATCTTTCCCAAAATTTCCTTAGATACCGCGCATATGTCGTTTACTGACTCACCCAATGTCGTAATGTATGTCAATTTTCCATCCTCATCACCTTTCGTTATTCCATTCAAAATAAGCATGTTATAATTATCACATAGTTGTATAAATTTAACACCTTTTTGATTTACAGTTTTATCTCTTGATTTTCTGCAATCATATCCTGAGCAAAAGCTACTTTTATATATTTCTCCGATATTCTGGTTTGTTTCTCCGATTCGGACATTAAAATCACCTATGAGTATAGGGTTTTGTATTTCTATGTCTTGAAAATACTTTGCCAGTTTTTCAAAGTCATTGTCCCAATTGGCAGGTCTTAAGTATTGAGGTATTACGCTGTAAGTATTTTCCATTGTGTACAATTTTAAAAGCGGGGTTTCCCCTATATCAATAACTTCATACGGAATACCAGTATCGTGTAGATGTTTGCTTATACCGATCAAACAGCCTCCAATTGCTCTGCCGTATCTATGAATGCGTGTCGCATGCTTAAAAAATAAATCAAACCCGCTTAAATATGATTTTGCTCTTTCTATTTTGTTCGGTTCAAGGTGCGTTTCCAATTATATAAGAATCTCAAATTGTTTGATATATTGAAAAAAAGTTGGGTACAAATACTTATTTTCTAGGCCATTAATGTTGTACGATAAAATCGAAATATTATACGGTTTAATCGCTTGTGTATTATTTATTAGTTTTTTGGATACGAATCATCATTAAGTTGATAATAATTTAAACAAATAGTTTTTATATCCTCCCCATATAATTTGACAAGTTCTTTTTCTCCATCAGCGTTGCCAGATACAAGTTTGTGATCGGAATTCCATTTAAACCAACGGTCTTTTATTTTTAGCTTGTCTTCTCTTACAACAACTTTATGCTGTTTGCTAACCGCTAAAATTTGTTTTCGAAGAAAAAGAAAAGTCTTTTTGTGCTGTTGCTTGTTTGGTATCATATCACGTTCAATAGAGATATCAGAGCGCGACAATTTTTTTGTATTTCGAAATATCTGTTGTAGAGCATCTTCGTTCTCAAGTTCGGCTATAACTGCCATTTTTCCGTTACGGTCAAAAACTTTGCGGACATTTTTCGTACTTGCCGTTACGTTTAATTTTTCTCTGAACAGTTTTTGCACCTCTTCTTTTGGATTTTTTGCACTTGGTAGGCCTTTAATAAATAACTTACTTGACCTGATTTGATTTTCTAGCCAAGTAATATCCTTTTTATACTGACTATTTTCTATTTTCACTTTACTTAGCTCTTCTTTCAGACTCTGATTCTCTGACTTCAGTGCATTTATATCAGTGCTGATAGCAATTATCTCGCATTTTATGTCTTCTATGTCTGCTTTCGTAGGTAGCGATTTGAGCTTTTCGTCTAAATTGGAGTTAATAGTTTCTTTTATAAGTTTTATGAGTTCAGTTGGCTCCATGTTTGATGTTGATGACTTTGGTTTTTCTGGCGATGATATTTCGTTGTGTTTCCTCTTGGGTGTTTGAAAATTAACTTGCATATTTCCGAACCCTGCCAATGAATGGTAATGCTATCGATCGCAGTAGATTAGATATCGATAACTTTTGCTTTGTTGTTATCGGTAGATTACCATCACTAAACTTGGTTGGATAAGGTCAGCTGATATGCTTATTTGTTGTGTCGGTGTTTATCTACTCGTTGTTTTGTATTTTGAGTGACAATATTTATGAAAATTTTGTTGATAAAAGAAAACAAATTATCGGCTCACCACGAACTTTACAAGAGGTTCTTCCTTATGAATCCGGTGACGAGTTTGAAGGGGTGTGTTTTGAAGTGCGAAACAAAGGGAATTTCGGCTTGTTTACCTTATTTTTTGCCGTTTGAAAGGAGCCTACTTTTACACGTCCGTCCTCTGTGTGTTATCTAATTCTTTGGATATTGACATCTGAGAGCCACTTGAAATCGTGGTTTCGTGAAATCAACATCAAAAAGCTATAAAGAAGTAACTGGTGCTCTTCAATCAGCAACGAATTTTGATGGAAAGAGAAAAACATTTTGCTTTTATTCGAAACTTTGGGACCAGAAAAGATCAAAATAACATAAGTTTTAGTAAAAGTATACTCATTTTTGCATTTTTAAAAAACACCAAAAAAAATAAATATTTTTTTAGTTGTAGTTGTAGCCCCCCCCCCCCCCCCCACCCATTGGGGGGCTACAATGGCGAAATGTCTCTTATATACTCGTATATGTATATCCCGACTTTCACTTTTAGGGCCTTTGCACACGCATTTACCAACCAAGCTTATCAAAAATTTGAACAACAAATTTCTCTATGTCTCCTTATTTCTATTGGGTTGCCCAAAAAGTAATTGCGGATTTTTTAAAAGAAAGTAAATGCATTTTTAATAAAACTTAGAATGAACTTTAATCAAACATACTTTCTTACACTTTTTTTCTAAAGCAAGCTAAAAGTAACAGCTGATAACTGACAGAAGAAAGAATGCAATTACAGAGTCACAAGCTGTGAAAAAATTTGTCAACGCCGACTATATGAAAAATCCGCAATTACTTTTTGGGCAACCCAATATATATCTAATTAAAGCAAATTTTAATTTTGACAAATATGCCTGCATATCCAATCGTAGTGTAGGGTATCAAAAGGTTGGCTTTGGCCAACGTTTGCTTATGCTTACTTGTTAAATATTAAAAAATGTAAAGTGAAGTTTTCATTAAAAACAGAAACATTTTTTATCCTGAGAGATAAAATTTTAATAATATTTATCCAAAAACCAAATTCGAATGAAATTCTATAGCATAAAATTTTAATGAAATTTTTTCACACAAAAAATTTTTTCATGCACAATGTTTGACTTTTTTTAAACAAAATTTTATTGCAATTTTTTTTTTAAATTTTTTAAAATCTTTTTTAAAGACAAATTATTAACAAAACATTTCATGACATTTTTTAAAACAATATTTCAAAAAAATTCTTAAAGACAAAATCCAGGCGTTTTACGCTAAGTTTATTCGATCTTGAAATAATTCGTACAATCGGATATTGTCCAGCTAGAAAAACAAAAAAACCTTTTTAAAAATTAGGCAGAAAATGTGTTTTCGCATTGTAATAGCATTGACTGGTTTCCAAGACCGCGATATCGTTTGGTACCACACCAAACGCATCAGTAGGATCTGTCAAAAAGATATGTCTTCTAGGTTGAAACTATGTTCTTAAAAGTATTCTCCTTTTGCAGCACAGCAAGAAAGAAAAATAAACGCCACCTCATATACTTCTACCAAATGAAGACATCCAACTATTACAAGAACACCAACTTGCCCAACTGTTACTCTAAACAACCGTCGATTACCATAAAAGCAGTGTTTACAGATTAGGGGAATTTTTTTCGTGATTGGGGAACAAATATTCCCATTTGAGGCACGGTGATTTTGATGGGGAAACAAGTACAAATTGAGGATTCTCTATGAGAAATTCCATCAGCATGGCTTGTGATCTGTGGATCTAAAAAGAAGGTTCAGCAGAGGAACACCTCAAGGAGGTGTACTGTCTCCTCTACCTTGGAATATAGCCATTAACAAAATATTATTGTCTCTGGAAGAAAATTGTGTAAAAGTGGTCGCGTATGCCGATGACGTGGCAATTACGGTTAGGGGAAAGTTTCCTAGCACACTAAGAGACATACTTCGGGAAGTCTACGTGCAACTGCAACTGGGCTACCGAAAGTGGTCTAGGAATAAATCCGCGCAAGACAGAAGTAGTTCTTTTCAGCAGGAAATACAAGTTGCCTATAGTGGAACCTGTCTCCTTGCGAGGAGAGAATGTTCCATTTACAGAAAGCACAAACTACCTGGGTGTTTTGCTGGACAGGAAATTGAACTTCAAATCCAACATTTTGGAAAGGGCGAGAAAGGTAACTCTTGCCCTATACGCCTGCAAGAGAGCCATTGGCAAAATTTGGGAGTTTAGACTGCGTGCCATACATTGGGTATATACTGCAGTTGTCAGATCTTTAATGTGATATGGTGTTGTGGTCTGGTGGACGGCACTTAAAAAGTCCTCCTACTGCTCAATACTTAACCGTAACCAAAGGACGGCTTGTTTGTGTATCACAGGACGACACCAAAAAACCGATAACCGACCGATAAAATGTACTATACCACTATTCCTGATGGAACCGATTGGAACTACGATATCCCTGGTAACATAAGTTACATAGACTTTTATACGGACGGCTCTAAACTAAACGACCAGGTGGGCTTTAAGGTGAACGTATTTCTAAACACAAAAACCGTCCTTGACTGTCGCAGATCACTCAAGGAGATGGCTGAACAGTTAAAAATTCACCTGTTCTGGGTGCCGGGTCATAGAGATATCCTAGCGAATTTTAAAGCGGATAAGCTTGCGAGACTAGGAACTACCCTACACATTCCAGGGGTACTGAAATCTGTGGGTATGCCTCTAGCGACATGTAAGCTAACTTTTCAGGACCAGGCCCGAAGGACAACGAATGATGGATGGTCACAAAGAGGGGGCTGGGAGCATTCCAAAACTATGTGGCCTAATATAGACTCGAAGAGGTCTACTGCTTTGCTGTCATTGACTAGAACAGATGTCTCAGTCATTGTGTCCGCCATGACAGGTCACTGCCTAATCGGAAAACATGCTGTCAGACTGAAGGTTGTCAGCAACAACTTTTGCCGAAGCTGTGCGGACATCGAAGGAATTCTTCATTGTTTCCCTTCTTGTAGAAATCCTCAAAAAAGTTTCTTTAAAGACAACACAAAAACATTTTTTTTAAAAATAATATTTCGATAAAAGTTTCTCTAGGAAAAATTTCCTCGAAATTTTTACTGTTTTATTTTTTAACTTTGCTGTTATTTAATTTTAGCTTGGGGTCTTTCTGTTTCTGTTTCTTTATTTTTATTTTTGTTTTTGTTTATTTTTGGAATAACATTCTGCTTAGTAATGAAGTTGGGTTGACGTATTTGGCCAGAAAAAGAAGAAGGTTTTTGTACTATTTATTTTGACGCTCACTGTACGTACATGCTATTCGTTCTTTATAACTTGCAAATACAGAGCTAATCTAATAAATCAATTGACATTTGAATGAGGGCCGAGTTATTTTATCCATTCGTCAAAATACAATTAGAAACAAAATTTTCATCCTATTACACATCAAGCGCTCAAACAATGCATAGTACAAGGTAAAACCATATATTTGACCTTCACAAAAATATGAGCATTTTTTTTTAACTGGAGAAAGAATATACGTATAAAACTACAATACAAAGAATTTAGGATGTCGCATTTGTAGCACATATGGCACCGCCTTTAAGAGGTACAATTTTCAAAAACAAGCAATATTAAGTTAGGCTATAGCGATAGCCTGCTCAATTTGCCATTTTAGTCAATTGTGATTGCACTGTCTAAGATATTTCGCATGAAAAAGATACGAACCTAAAGCGGAATTGAAATTGGGATCGACGATGAATGTAATTGATCGATTTTGTTGGACAAAAAATCACAGAGAGCACAAAATATATTTTGATGTGAATGCGCATTTTTTTAAAAGTCTTCAACAATCTTAACGCGAAGTCAACTTTCCCATAGTTAAGAAAAAATTTCAAGTAAAAACAATTATTACATTCAAGTCAAAATTTTATTTGTTGAAACCACATGTATGTCTGCTCTAATATCCGCCTTCGTGCGGATTGTGGCTGGCTTTTTTGTCCCTTACAAAGGTAAGGTTGGTTCGTCTTTTAGTGTGAACAACACTCAAATTCCATAAAAAAGTATGTAAATGAAAAATTTGTGAAAAATGTAAATGCTATGTTTAGTCTACGAACTTTAAAATAGCAATTCGACACCATTAACTATTGGTAGTATGAAGGTAGGATTGTATTAGAACAGGAAATTTGCCACAAAGTTTTTCACAACAACGGAACGCAGAAAGAAGTACACTGCTTAAAGCCTAGTACTTAGTTCGACATTGCGCCTGAACAACGGTCAAAGCGTACTATTAAAAAAATGGTGTAAAAGATAATGTGCAATGAACATTTTCGTTGCAAATTGACTTCGCTCTAGGCTTAAGGCGGTAATGTTGGTCTTGTACTTTTTAGTACGTACGAGTACACCTGCGAGTGTGTATACTGCACATTCTCCAACATTCCAAGTGCAGATTCGCAAATCATAGTCGTTAATTCGTTTTTCTATTCTTTTGTCTCTTAAAAAATTTGTGTGATGGGGTGTTCGGGCAATAAACCGCCCTTGTAGGGTAACTGGCCCAACGCCTTCACCATGTTTTTATAGTTTGCAAATGCAAATTTACCCATGGACATTGCAATAGACAGAGACAAATTATTCACATATCAATGAGTGCTGTCCGATTCAAGTTTAAGCTCAATGCTAGGAGACCTCTATGCGACATCTTTTTGGGGAGTAGTTTTCACATGGCATAGTTCCTCACAAATCTCGCCACTACTCTTGCCAGGACAGGCGGACATGCCAACCTATGAGCTACGGTGGCCTCCAATTTTGATAGTTTAAGAACTGTTAAACACGTAAGTCTACTACCTTTTACAAATGTCGAAGATAGTTACCCCAGCTGTCACCAAGGGTAAGCTAAGTACGCATGAGTAAAATTGTTTTGCTTACACGCAAAAGAAAACAGCAATGCAACCCATTCCGATATTTTCACAAATATTTTTATTTTATATAACCTAATTTTTAATATAAATTTGTGAGCAGTGGAATGGTAGATCAATGCCTTTCGATTAACTCTTAACTATATAACGTCACGATTATGTCGGTAGAAAAAATTTGGCGTTATTATGTTTAAAATATAAGATATAAAGTTTTTTACAACTACTCCGATAGCAGAACAAAGTACCCTGCTTTAGAAGGTATTATATCTAGTTTTGGACATCGTGATGGCACGTGTTACCATTTTACCACTCACCATAATATGTGAAAAGTTTGCCCCTGTTCCTTAGTGGAATGTTCATGGGCAAAATTTGCAAATTTTACTCACCATAATATTTAATTTTCCGCTAATAAGGACCAAAAGGAAAAAAATAATCTATATGCAAAACAAACAAAAAACACAATTTTTTAATAGCAAAGGGGCAGTCTAATGCATATAATATTTTGCTCACGTTGGTTATGCAGGTTTTCTCTTTGATCTCCGGTTCCTCAACTTAAAAAATAATGGTCTTAAACAACTTAAGAATACTACTATAGAAGAATTACAATATTTTATCTTAAGTTATAAGAACGTGAACTCGTTACATGTAGTGTAGTATAAGTAAATATAGTTTCGTATCGATTAAACATTCATCTAATGCATATATTTTCTTGTTTTGCACAGAAAGAGTTATTCGAAAAAATTGGTTTCAAAAAGGTTGAACAAAAAGCAATCCCACGAAAGGTAAGAATTTTTACGTTTTAGTTTATGGTATGTGGATGCACACCGAGTCTTCAACCCAACATTTATGGGTATGGATTATTACAAAAACAAAAATGGTTAAAATAAAAATGGTTTCTTTTTCGTTTGGGAACGGGCTTACCACGCCTTGGACTTATTTGTAAAGATATTCATGAATACAGATTTGAAATTGAATGAGCTGCTTATCGTATATATTATAAGTTGCAATCTGGCGATTTGTAATAAAGGCAATAAACCGACCTTTATTACCAAAAACAGACAGGAGATACTAGATGTCACCTTTGTATCTGAAGATGACCACAGCTTCTTCGATCTTTACTTTTATTTAAGTCGATAGTAATTAGTAATTTGATGTTTGAAGATTATTTCATGCAAATGTTGGCCGTGACTGCGCCTTAAATGGTCCATCCGCTTAGTCCAATTTTGGCATACCCTTTCCAACATTTCGGCAGATATTTCGCGATCTAGTGTTTCAACGTTGTCTTCCAATGCGTCAGTTAAAGCGGGCTTGTTTGTATAGACATGAGTTTTAACATAGCCCCACAAAAAATAGTCATAAGGCGTTGAATCGCACGATCTGGGCGGTCCCAATCCCAAACGTGAAACTAAATGTTCACCAAACTCGCCTAACAATAAGTCCATTGTTACGCGTGCTGAGTGGCATGTGGCACCGTCTTGTTGAATTTTTCTAGTGTCCTAGAGCTACTCGTTGAAAATTGTGAAATTGTGTCTGAGTTGAAAATCCTTAGGGCGATACTCCTTTAAGTTTTTCGACTCCTTTAAGTCGCCAGACCCTGATGATGTATCACCGATTTAATTACAAGCTGTATCTGACAGACTGGCTCCTTAGCTTAGGGAGATTTAAACTGCTTGTATCACCATGTCGTATATACCTATGGGATGGAAGGACACAAACGTCATTTTCATTCCGAAGTCAGGAAAACCTTACCACACGAAGGCGAGAGATTTTTGCCCTTTTAGTCTGTCATCCTTTATGCAGAGAGCTGTAAAGAGGTTGATAGAAACACATCTTAGGGCAAAGATCCCAGGAGAACGCCTGTCTCGACAACAACATGCATATAGTAAGAGCAAGTTCACTGAAACAGCCCTTCCCTCGCTGTCTAGCAATACACATTTCTTGACAATGAAGGTCCTTTCAACAATGTAAGACCGACGTCACTCATGAAGGAGCTGGAGTTTCTAGGCATCAGCACTACCGTTAGAAAGTTTATTAATAACTTACATACTAAAAGATGCATTACGGCAGGCTTGGAATCTGAAGATCTAAAAAGGTGGATCACCAGAGGAACACCTCAAGGTGGTGTAGTGTCTCCTCCACTTTGGGTTTGTATAAGGGCCAGTAAAACCCGAACGATCAACTCAGCAAAGGGCTGTGTAAAAAACAATAATTGAACCGTACGAAGCCACACGAAGTTGCTTACACTGTACGTGTACTACTGTTCGTTTTTCCTATGCCCCTGGGCATAAGAGCTAATATAAAGATGGAGAAGAGTACTTCGTTTTTACTTTGTAAAAGGGTTGGCCCTTATGGTATAAATTCAGAATATTTGCAGCTTTGAGTGGTTCATTCGATGAACCCAATTAAGTTGATGGCTAACTGCTTTTGAGTACAAGGGAAATGTTAAAAATTTGTGTGTAATACTCGAAAAAAAATTTCATTGCACGAAAGCGCCAGAAAAATTGGACGAATCCATAATGCTGTTTGATTTATAATAATAAAAAGGAGAAAGGTATAAATACAAATAACAAAGGATGTACATACACTGCCCCTCACTTGGATGGAACTAGTTTAATTAATGCATTAATTTTATTTATTTTCTCAAAATCGTGGTAGAAAGCGATAGTAAGGTATATCGTATAAGTATTAATAGCATTATCCTTAGACAAGCCTTAAATATCCCTGATTTAGCTGAGAAATCAAGCACAATTTTTGCATAATGTGTATGGACAGCAAAGGCTTTTTTCTGAAAAACAGTCTCCTTTCATATAAATAATTCTTTCAGGAAAAGAAACAATCGTGGTTCAGCATAAAAACCGATTTTTAAGGAAGTTACAAGATTTTATATCAAAAAGCACCCTGAGAAGTATGAAGTTAATGTCCTTGCGCCTTTTGGTAATTACGATCACTACACCATTTCAGCGTCGTTTTCGTTTTCGTATTCTTCTCTTCGCGCCGCCTCTTCCCCAGCCATGAAGTGGTCAATTTTTGTATACGAAAGATCACGTTGCGCTGAGCTCATCGAATTTTTCAGCATTTTAATTGGAAACTTTGTTTTCTTAACGGTGACGTAAAAGCTGCTGCCGAAATGGTGCAGAAAGTAATATTAATAGGAATGAGATCGTTCATTCCGACTAAGAATTTATCGGTTAAATCAAAAGATAAAATTTGGTTTAGCCAGGCATACAGAGATGCGGTCAGATCAAAGGAGGATGCATTTACGACTTGGCGTCTGAACAAAAATGCCAATACCGAAATGCTGCGCAAACAGGCAAGAACTTCGTGTTGCAGAGTACTTAGACACGAAAAATTTTTTTACGAACAGCGTCTTTGTGCCAATGTTATTGCTTCTCCGAGGGGAAGCAAGAGCTTTTGGTCATTCGTAAAAAGAGTAAAGGGCAACCTATCGGCAATCCCAACTCTTGTTAAGGATGATCACGTGTTCACTGAACCGGTTGATAAGGCTAATCTACTGGTTGAAATATTTGCGGGAAATTCTTCCTTGCCTTTTAGCAATCAACCACTCCCCTTGATAGATAGTGTACCTAGTTCGATGCCTCAGATACTCTTTCGAACACGTGGAGTCAAAAGGGTCCTTGTGGTTAATAAATCTCTGCGCCCGGACGGTATATCAGCACTTGTCCTTTGTAAGTCTTCTTCGACGCTTGCTCGTCCACTACGCAACCTTTTCAACATTGCTTACCGTGCGGGAGTTTTCCTGGCGCGCTGGAACGTTCAGCCCATCCCCAAAAGAGGTGGGGCGAACAACCCTGCGAATTACTGGCCAATTGCGATATGCTCTGCGCTCTCCAAGGTTATGGAGAGTATGGTTAACCATCATCTTGTCAGATACTTAAAGTCCAATGACCTTCTTAGCGGCAGACAGTAGGGGTTCCGCAGAAATCGCTCTACGGGAGACCTAATGGCATTTTTGTCGGAACGATGGAGTCGCTCTATCCACCAGTCTGGTGAGAGTAAGGTCGTGGCTCTGGATATCTCTAAATCATTTGATAGGGTCTGGCACGGTGCACTTTTATCAAAACTTGTCGCCTTTGGAGTCGGTAATAACTTCGTTCGATTTATATCGAGCTTTCTCAGAAATCACACTATACGAGTATACCAGGTGTGCCACAAGGCTCTGTCCCTCCCCTTCCCTTTTTCTTATTTTCATTGACCATCTATTGGGTCAGACTTCGAATCCAGTCTACTCATTTGCCGATGACAGTAGTCTTTGTCATTCATATTCATTCGACCATAGGCCCAGTCCTCAAGAAATTGTGGACAGGAGGCGCATTATAGATGAGACGCTCTCCCAGGATTTTTTGGCCATTTCCGAGTGGAGTAGAATGAACAGAGTAGACTTTAACGCACAGAAGACGCAGTGCTGTTTCTTGTCTCGCAAGCGATTCACTGACCCACTTTAATCGTCGATATCTATCGATGGTATAGATATTGAATAGTCAGATGCTCTTGATGTTCTGGGCATGAAGATGCAATGTGATGTTCGTTGGTCAAAACACGTATTCGAAGTGTCGAAAGAAGCATACAAGTGTTTGGGCTTTATTAAGCGGTGCAAGAAATATTTCACCTCTTCTGATCTTCTCAATATCTATACTACCTACATTAGGCCGAGGATGAAATATAACTCTCATATATGGGCAGGAGCTCTAAAATCATCCTTGGAGTTACTTGACCGGGTTCAACGAGAGAGATGGTGTTGATTAGGGACAGTAGGGTATCCAACTTTATTGATTCTCTTGAACATCGTCGGAATATGGGTAGCGTTGTATTGTCCTATCGTCATTTTTAAGGCGTGTGTTCCAGGAATATTCGTCTTCTTATCCCTGACGTTAGGATGTTCACTAGGAATACAAGACTTGCCAGGAACTCACACCCGTTTGTAATTGATTGGCCAGTCGACCGAACCATGCATTACCGAGAAAATTAATTTTTCGCCCGAACCATTCGTGTGTGGAATCGACTTCCGGCTAATGTCTTTCCCACCGACATATATAGGGGACATCCCCTGCGTTTTGGTTACGTGAAAAAAAATACTTAGGTGGAATCTTGGCTAACCGATGTTAGGCACTGTGGAATAGCGAAACGGTCGGTAGGACGTTGAAAATCCTATGGGGAGATCCGGATCGAGATGATTGCTTTCGGTATCATAACAGGACACATGGGACTACAAGCTCACTTATGCAAAATCGGTGCGGCAAGTGATAGCATATGGGGAAGATGATGAGATGTTGGATCAATTCCTATATCATTGTCCGGCTTACGCGGCTAACAGAAACCGGTAATAAGGTGAGGACACAATACCAGACATGGACCAACTTAAGCTCAGTATTCTGTTCAACTTTTCAAACTCCATATAATAAAGCGCCGGCGAAACGCTGGAGGAAAATAGAAAAAAGACATTTTAGTGGCAACACTTGACATCATTGTCGCCATCATATTTGTTGAATTGGTTTCAGTGGTTCGTTTTTTCTTTATGTTTTTAAATTTATTACAAAAAAAGCTTCAAAAATAAAAAAAAACTACCGAAATACTGGGTGATTCAAAATAACACCTCTTATTGGAAAACTGTATGTACACAAAAAAATGTCAATTAGACATTTAAAAAATATCATCGTTATCAGTTAAAAAATTAATTGACTTGATAATTTTTTAATTGAATGTGAATATTTTTGAATTACAGTCGTAATTGAAATTTTTGTCATTTTCAATTTGAAAATTATTTGATTCAATTAATTTTTTAATGAATCTGAACATTTTTTCATTGCACAACACACTGCAAAGACAACAACAATACTATGGGGCACCCTTAACCGAACCTTTGTCCAAACAACGCACCTTAAGTCCATGCTCCAGGTTCATATCTGTTTATCAGATATAGAAACTAAATGGAATTTTCTAAAAAATTCAACCATTTTTTTATAATTTTTATAAATTTTCTTTTGCTCATTCTTTTTATTTATTCACTTAATTTACAATAAGCAATATTTTTTCGACATAAAGACGAAACTGAAATTGGAAAAATTAGATTTAGACATAGCTTCCACACATAGAAATCGGTTCAGATTAAGATGTAGCTCTCATATATATATATATATATATATATATATATATATATATATATATATATATATATATATATATATATATATACACGAATACATACATAAATACGTATATAAATATATATGTATATTGTATATATGAGAGCTACATCTTAATCTGAAACAATTTCTATAAAATATATATATATATATATATATTTCATTTCATATATTTCAGTTCAGATTTACATATAGCTCTCATATATATGTCGTCCGTCCAGTAATAATGCAATTAAATGGTTATTTGTTAATCTATTCTCTCGAAGAAGGATCTTTCTTATGACACTCGAGATTAGTAGTGAATTTCATAGAAATCGGTTTAGATTGAGATATAGTTCCCATATATGTTCGTACGATTTTGAGAAATATTACATTCTCTAGAAAAGATAGAAAATCCTTGACTCTCGACATTACTGATGAATTTCATAGAAATCGGTCCAGATTTTGATATAGCTGCCATACATATCGCTCGATTTTCACTACTATGGTCTCATTGCAAGCGCTTTTATCGACCAATCTTGCCAAAATTTTGTACTGCGCTTTTCCCGACGACTAACACAATATCTAAGATGTTTGCTAGAAATCGGGTAAGATTCGTCAGACTTCTAATAAAGTACTAATTTTTTAGCCGATTCTCTCGAAATTTGGCCAGAAGGATTTTCTTATGTCTTTTAATATTACTGGTGAATTTCATAGAAATCAGTTTAGATTTATATATATCTGCCATATATGTATTTCGCCCGATTTTCACTTCTAGGGTCACTTCAAGCGCATTATACACCAATATTGTCAAAATTGTTCACAACGATTTCCTCGATGCCGACCACAATATCTAAGAAGTTTGGTCGAAATCGGTTCAGATTTAGATATAGCTCCCATATATATTTTCGTCAGATTTTGGCTAATTTGCAATAGTGTTGTCATTTGTCAACCGTAGTTATTACAGTTAGAACTTTGATACGGATTGCTTAATAACCCATCTGAAAACATTGGCCGAAGTCCATCAAAATTGGTGCCAAATTGGATATAGCACCCACATTGTACTTATTGGGTAGGTGTAGGGTATTATACGGTACCGCCGGCACCGCCCATCTTTTGCCCTTCCTTACTGGTTTCCTCTTAAAATAGTGGTAATTTTTTGATTGATTCTATGTTTTTTAATTTTTGTGGTTTCCCTTGCCTGTGGTATATTTCGTTATATAAAGTAAAGCTGTGAAGGGCGTGTGACTTATATTTATAATGATTGCCATATTTTTGTGGAATTTAATGTTCTAATATATTCAGCCTATTTCAGTGAATTTATTGATTTTTGCTGTAATTATTGAACCCGAGGTCTTTGTTCGTACGCATGGCATCGACATCGACGTAAGGGCGAACTGCGTTATATGTGTTAATTAATTGTTCTACTCAAATTATATCTACCGTGGGAAAACGAAATATTCAAAAAAGAATAAAATGTAAATTACAACCAAAAACGTTGACTGAGATCAACGTTTTACTGAGAAACAACAAATGATTTATTTTTATATCAATACTCGTATTTACTAAAGGCTTCTTTAAATTTACTGTTTTAGGTGGTTGACGAGCCAAAAGCCGTGGAAGAATTTCCCAAACTCAGGAAGACTTCCATTGCACAACCGAAAGAAGAGCCTAAGCCGGAGCCAACAAAACCTAAGACTAAGACAAAGACTAAACCCAAATCCACGTATGAAGATCTTCCCGAAATTCCAGACTATGAACGTCCGCAGTTAGAAAAATATGAAAAATCTGAGTTTGATCCTTCAGACTTTAGCAGGGAACTAAATATTCCTAACAAAATGGAAAAGCCTATTTTAGACACTGCAAAGAAAACAAAGGAAGTAGTCGAGAAAACTGCATTGCCAAAGGTATCATACAATAAAAGAAATCAAAGTATTTGGTTATAAAGCTCGCTTAAAATAATTTTGCTTATACATTCAAATAATATCTGTGAAAGGAATCGGTTAAACAATGCAATAGGAAGTTCCATGATGTGCTGTTGTAAGAACGAACATTAAGAAGGATTTCAATTGTATTTTGTGAAATCTCGCACATGCTTCTACATTAAAACCGTACCATTTTTGCTATCTGCTGTTTGGATTATTGTCGTTTGAAACATTTCAAATATGGCATTTTCACAGATGTCACTGACCCCAGACGACGACTGTCCAGAGTGGTATGTTGCTAGTTCTGACCAACCAAAAACAAAAACCTCACGGCCAAAGCATGAGCATGTATATATCTTGCACAAAGAAAAAGGAAAATAATGTGTAAGCGTTGACAACGACATTCTGGCCGTAAAATGAGCCACAAATTCTTTGAACAACTATAAAATTCATTGAAATATAATCTTTTTTTTTAATCCTTACTTGTTCAGACACGGCGACACTTGTGTTCTGACACACTTTCTTTGTTTTTAAAACTTCTAATTTTTTGCTACTGGACAAATGCACGAGAAATTTACATAAAAAAATCAAATCGCAGCGATTTTCGCACAAAAAACGGATAATGCAGTTTATTTTGCAATGCTTCATTTGTTAATGATGTATGTTGCCGTTCTCTTCCATTCCTCGCTTTCAATACCTCTTACGCCACTGTAAATTCTACAATATGTCGTGTAAGCGTTTATAACACTTTTGAATTTCAGCATGGTTTACGACATGCCCGGCATAGTTATAGCCCTAAACGCAATTTGAGCCTTGTTCATAGTGGCAGGCCATTGACAGGATCTCCGACCCCAGGACCATGTTTTGAACAGGCAGGCGATAAAAGAGCTGTACTCATAATAGCAAACAATGTCTGCAATAAGTTGCAAATTCAGAACAGCATAATGGCTGCTAAAAAGCCTGTTATTTGCTGAAAAGGTATGTTGCTCAGTTAATGATGGTATTGTTACAAGGCAATGTACATGATCCACATATTCCATACATGATTCACATAGTTTAGATTCAATGTCGTTAATGTGCGAAATTTATGAGATATTCATTATCTTTAACAACTCTGAACGAGGTCAAGTCACATGACGGTGGCGAAAAATATATGAGCGCCTCATGCTATAATATAATAATTTGTTTGGTTGTTCGGATCAGCAGTAATGTAATGTTTACTGATTTTGTAGTTAACACAGCTGATTTTGTAAGTTTCACAGCAGAGCGGAAGTTACTTTCTAACAAAGCGAACACAACAAAGCCCGCTTTGCCATCTTCAGATGAAAAAAATTGTGGCTTAAGCCAACCTTTTTGCGATTTGGAATAATTTGTATTTTATATGGCATTTGTGATAAGGTTTCTCCTGTTTCCCTGCTATTTTTGTTTAACACTCGACCTCATTCGTCGTCCCATGTCCATCCTGTTCAAAACAATATGTTTCTAAAAACATCACAAATATTTGCTGTACTATTAGAAAATCTATTGAAAATGGTACAGCTTCCAAACGAAGCTGTTATATGAGCTCGCCAGGCTCTGACAAATATGAAGGGTTTGTCCATAATTTTCTTCGAATTCAGGCGTATGTTCCATCATGAGTTCTTTCCTAACGGTCCAATAAAGTAAACGAAACACCCGGATTTGGGGCAGTTGTTGCTTGCTCTATAATAACCTCCTGGCTCACGCAGGACATTTTGCGACATTTTGGCCACAACAGCATATTTAAGTGTGTTCTGCCCTTACAAATTCATTTTTCCCTCAATTCGATTTGCCATTATCAAGTAAAAAGAAACTTATCGTTATATACTCATTTGGTTTCATTTAGGAAAATCTATTATAAAAATTTGACACTTCATTGAAAAAGTGAGCAACCACCCCCTCTGGCTTTTTTATTCCCAAATGTCAAGAAGCCCATAAAAGTTTTGAGGAGCTAGAAGCTAATACTCTCATTATTTGAACCTCATTTTTAATGTCATTTTCGTAAACCACACCCGAATACCATTCATTTGAGTCTCATATTGATATGATCCACCAATATGCCTGTTTGGAGGCAAAACCCTCCAATATGGAGGGTTTTGGGGTTAAAACGGCCCACTAGGCACTTGCACTTGCACTTCATTTTAAATGCCATATTCGTGCTCTACTCCCCACTAGTTTTCATTTAAGCCCCATGTTGTTATAATCCGTATATATTTTCAAATATATGAACGTAATATAGACTATAGCTCCTTCCAAACCCATAGTAAAATTTCGTTTAAAATTTTAAGAAAATATACGCAAATTTATTATGTGTATTGATTTTTGTTCACTAAGTTTTCCACAATATACAATGACACATATTTTTTTATCCATTCACGTTGCACGTTTTGGGGACGATGAATAAGGGGATCTTAAAATCTAGTTGGCGAAGTTTTAACCTTGCGAATAATTGGAATCTGGTTTCTAATTTGATTGGATTTCAACCAAACCCCTATTGCTCCGGTCCATTTTCAAAAATTTTTAATACATACTTCTGAAAAAAGGGGTATTTCTCGTTCGTCATACACTCAGCGAAATTTATTTTTCAAAAATGGTTGCTTAAAAAAAAATCTACCTTTGCCATCATATATTCTATTTTTGAACTATGTGTGGAAAGAATTGAGTCAATGCCATTGACTGCAACATCCACTGGGACACATATGTCCGTTTGCTTACTAGTCAATATCCCATTCGTTAAACTTCTTTTAACACTTACTCTCTTTTTGGACTACCTATTTATGTATGTGTGCAATGCATTGACTGCACAACACACAACAACAAGAGCATCACATCGCTTGTGTGGAGTGCATTGACTAAAACAAAAACGTTTAGTCTCTTGCTTTCTATCCTATGGATGTTATTATTTGGTATTTGCAAACCGATTTTAATAGAAACACAGCAACAACAGACCACGCGTGCTCTGTGGAATGTTTGTTATGTGATTTGATTTTTAAGGTTTTTTTTAATTTAATTTCATCATAAATTGAGCGGAAGTCATTTTCAGCAAACAAATGAGCCTGCTGTTTTGAAATTACAAACATTCAGCAACAGCAGAACTACCGATATAATCAGCAGACAGTGATTAATTTTATCAGCAGACTTTTTTGCTACGAGTCTTAAACATTAATTCCTACTTAAAGGTGCGCAACATCTAGGGAATAAAATGTTCACTATACTGTGCATTAAATAGTAAATTTCATTCATCAGCTTTATTGAATAATAAAACTCTGTTACACAGGTTTCCCTCTCTCACTCGCGAAGCTTAAGGCTCTACTTCAAATGAGATTACAATATCCGGAAAATGCTATTTATATTAGCAAATTTGGTTTTCCGCGCTTATTTAAAAAATGGCAATGCAGTTAACTTAAATTGATTGTAAAATTGTTTTCAGATTCAAACACCAGAAGAAAAAACTGTTGAGCAACCTAAAGGATTTAAGGTTGGTAAGGGTAAATTGATAGAAGATACTACCAAAAAAGATTCTGCGACATTGAAGCCGGTTATAGTTGTTCCTGAGGTAAGATAGACCTGAATTAAAAAAAAAGCTGGACTGAGTTAAATTTTTATATATTTACTTACATTTTTATGAATTGAAACATTATGAATTTCATGCATATATGTAGAAATTGACCCCCGTTGAAGAAACTAAACCCGCCGAGGTAGGTTCATATAATTATTCATAAACGTATATAGTATATAGTAACTTAAAAACGTTTATGCAAATTCTATGGCAAAGAAATATGTTATGAAAACTTCTAATTTTGAGAACTCAGCTGGTGGAAAAGTTCTCTTTACTTTTGTACCCTTCTTCGCCTGGTTGTGAAGATAAGTCCTGTTTCATTTACCAATTCATATTCACTCATAGGCAAGTTGTGTGGCTATGAAAGAATAGTTATCAATACCAGAATGATAGTACTATTTTCTGAATCCAAATTACTGTTGCAGGCATAAATCTCAATTCAAAATTAAAACAATTATAAATGTAAACAAAATGACGCAAGCAATTTTGTGTAAATAATTAAATATTTATGGATAAATATGAATGCAATGAATAAATGCAATAATTGCCGTTTTTATTTGTGTACTACATAGCGCAAATTACAATTAATCGTTTCCTATTATCTGTTATTGCATGTTATCGATAACTTACCAATACAACTTTACACTAATTTTTTATCCAGAACATCTGACTTGCACTGGAAAGGACTAAAACAAAACACAGCAAAAACGAAAAAAGTCGGTATGATATAATACAAACAAGTAAAAGCTTGCTAAGTTCGGTCGGACCGAATCTTATATACCCTCCATCATGAATCGCATTTGTCAAGTTCTTTGAATGACGTTTTCAAATATATATGAGCAATATCAAGTTGGAGGCCACCGTAGTGCAGAGGTTAGTATGTCGGCCTATGACGCTGAACGCCTGGGTTCGAATCCTGGCGAGACCATCAGGAAAATTTTTCAGCAGTGGTTTTCCGCTCCTAATGCTGGCAACATTTGTGAGGTTCTATGCCATGTAAAACTTCTCTCCAAAGAGGTGTAGCACTGTGGCACGCCGTTCGGACTCGGTTATAAAATGGAGGTCCCTTATCATTGAACTTAAAACTTGAATCGGACTGCACACATTGATATGTGAGAAATTTGCCCCAGTTCCTTAGTGGAATGTTCATGGGCAAAATTTGCAATATCAAGTTATTGACTGATATGGACCATACTTGTCATGCCGTACAAGTCATATAATCATCATCATCATCTCCAAGATTTCAGACAAATCGAGCAATAATTGCGCATTCAAAAGGCTCAGAAAGTCAAATTGGGAGATCGGTTTATAAGGCAGCTATGTCAGATTATGAACCGATTTAGACCATACACAGTTGGCACAGTTGTTGGGAGTCTAATCGTGAGATCGGTTTATATGGCAGCTATATAAGGATATGGACTGATTTAAGCCATACTTGACACAGTTGTTGGAAGTCATACCTAAGCGGCATGTGCAAAATTTCAACCAAATCGGATAAGAATTGCACCCTCTAGAAGCTCAAGAAGTCAAGAGTATGGCAGCTATATCAGGTTATGGACTGATTTAGACCATAACTGACACATTTGTTGGAAGTCGTACCAAAACGATTTGTTAAAAATTTCAGCCAAATCGGATAAGAATTACGTTCTCTAGAAGTATAAGCGGGAAGTCGGTTTATATGGCAGCTATATCAAAACATGAACCGATATGGCCCATTTACAATCCCAGCCGACCTGCACTAATAAGAAGTATTTGTGTAAAATTTCAAGCGTCTAGCTTTACTCGAAAAATAGCGTGCTTTCGACAGACGGACAGACATGACTAGATCGACTTAAAATGTCATGACGATCAAGAATATATACGGATTGACGAACTTAGTATACCCCCATCCTAAGATGGAGGGCATAAAAATGTAATGGAAGACATTCTACGTCTGTTAATTTTCGGTTAGTTTTGTTTTCTTTGAACTCCAATACATGTGGGAAGTATGGTCGGAACCGGTTGATACACTGATATAGCCCACATATAAAACAGATTTCCGATTTAGCCACTTGGGCATCTGAAAGGATCGATTCTTATCCGATTTGACTGAAATGTAAATAACTAATTTCGATTAGATTTGTTGAGCTCTATATATAAGCGCAATTCAAATCCGAATTTTTTGCCAAGACTGCCAATTATATCCATCGTAAAGGGTCGCGTTTTTTGTTGCAACGTGAATTGCAGTTGCTACATTTATATAAGGCGTTGGAAACCCAACCTGTTTCCATAGTAACTTTCGAAAGAGTTCTCCGATTAACGTAATTGTTATTACACTACTATAGTCGTGCTTAGCATTATAATTTACTGCAGTTGTTTATAGCGCCTAGAAAAAGAATACGAATCACTGTATCTGTATAGCTCCTATATATATGTATCGCCCGATTTGCACTTAAATGGCCCTAGTAGCATAAATTTTCAACCGATCTGCACAAAATTGGGCATGGATTATTTTGTTTTTTTTTTTTTTGATTTTAACATATACGCAAATTTTCATCAAAATCGGTTCAGATTTAGATATAACTCCCATATATATATATGTATCGCCCGATTTGCACTTAAATGGCCGTAGTAGCTAAAATGTTCAACCGATCAGCACAAAATTTGGCACGGATTGTTTTGCAACTGATCTTAACATATCTGCTAGATTTCATCAAAATTGGTTCAGATTTGGATATAGTTCCCATATATATGAATCGCTCGATTTACACTTATAAGGATGTAACAAACACAATTCGTAACCGATCAGCACAAAATTTGGCACGAATTGTTTTGTTACTGACCTTAACATATGTGCTAGATTTCATCAAAATCGGTTCAGATTTGGATGTAGCACCACATTTATCGCCAGATTTGCACTTATATGGTCGTAGTTACAACAATTTTCAAACGATCTGTTTAATAGTCAGTTCAGATTTAGATATAGCTTTCATATACATATATATTTATATATTGCCCGAATTTATAATTGTGGGGTAGGTGTAGGGTATTATATAGACGGCTCCGCCCGAATTTTGCCTTTCCTTAGTGGTTTGAAAATGTGGTTTCAAACCAAAGTCACCAAAAAAACAATGTGAACAGGTAGTTGTTGAGATATCAGCAAAAAAATAGAGATATCAGCAAAAAATAGAGCTGTAGTCGTTTCCTTTTTTCCTTAACACCTCACACAATTTTGGTCTTCGGCGCCATATCCAGGAATGTAGTTAGATTAAGTTTATATGGCAGTCTGTCATCAGACTTACTCAGACGTTTTCGTACATTGTGATACCACAGGGACAAGAAAAGGAAGGTGCCTTCTAGTTCCTAACGTTGAACTGTCCAGAGCATTTTAAAAAATAACGTAGTTAAGTAGTTGTGTTTCTGTCAATTAATAATAAAAAGGCTAGTTTATACTTTATATACATATATTGCACTTAAATATTCCAATACAGAGTGGTAAAATGCGTTTCACATGCATCCGACTGGTTCATAAATATGTTCACATCCTAGTTGTTTCTGTTTAGCACTTCTCCAATTCAATTTATAAATAGGTTAAGAATTATAAAGTTATTAGCTATTTATTTCAAAATTATTGAATTTTATGGAGTCGTAAATAAACAGTTTTTACTCTAAATGTTTTTGTGTTTTCTTTCAAAAATGCACAAAATGAAAAAGAAGTGGTTTTTGGATTAAGTGCCAGGGTTGACAGTAATTTTCCGTCCCTTGTTCCCAAATTTCAAAACATTCATTCCCAAAAATCCCCAATTATAAGTGCATATCCCTAAAAAGTTCTTCAAACACTTTTGAATGGCTTTTTATAAAAAAAAAATAATTTCTTGGACCAGTATTTTTTCTACTGACGGCCAAGGCAAGATTCATATTTACTTAATTCAGGAGCCATGGACGACCTGCAACAAAGTTTCTGTACTGCCAATTATTCTATGTTTAAACTGGTACTCGGCCGAGGACCTGCGCTATTTGCCATAGAAATTTGAATCATATATTTTGCTCAGAGTTGTCAACGTTGAATGCAACAGAGAGACGGTGCAGCATTCCTTGCATCACATTATCTGCCTTTCGACTTTACGACGCTCGGAGCGGCAACAACCGCGAAGGTAGGCAAAGCAGACAGAAAATGAGTTAAGGTTCCACTCGATCTCTCACCATATTTCGTGAGGTAGTACCAACATAAGTAAGCTGTACCAAGCCCTGGTAGAATTCTTGAATACTAATGACCTAATAACACTTAATAATGGTAACACCGCTACCTTTGTTAATAGGATTAGAGAGGAGGATTTAAATGTGCCAGATGTTCAGAAAATATGATAGATCGCAGGTACTCTATGGAATACTTCTTTTCGGATCATCGCTACATTAGGTTTGGAACAGCGATATTCAAAATGAAAATGTGACTGTACGTGTAAAATAATCTTTAAGTATTTTTTAATTCTCTCAATATTTAAAAAATCAGTTTTTGGACTAAATGATTGGTGTTTTCCAAAAATAAATATAATATAAGAAAACAAATACTTTTTTATAATTTCCAATTGTTTAATCAATACATATCATTGTTTTTAAAATAAAAACAGAAAAACAATGCATATACCCCTACGCATGTTCATTCGTCTGTCTCACCCAACAAAGACTGAAACAAAGAAAATAAGAATATATGTGACTTGTCATCAACGCTACCGTAAAGGGTTGGACATCGCTGGTTTAGAATAGAACGGCCAGCGCCAAATCCGCTAAGCTTCTTTGAGAAGCTAAGGTGAGAACCAACTGTACAAAATTCGAAAGACTTGGGCAAGATAATTGTCCAAGCATAGAAGACATTGACGACAATTCGCAACATTTGATAAGACGTCTGCGGACATTATAACATTTATACACGGCTCAAGGAATACAATAAGATCATCAGAGCAGCAAAACGTGCCTCCTGGAAGCTTTTCTATGAACAGGGCGATGACGTCGCCAAGATGAAAAAGTTTCTCTCTAAAACCCATGTCCAAACTGAAACATTAGTAGATGACATGGGAAAGAGAGCAAAGATAACGAAGGACATGTTAAGGCTTTAGATAAAAACGTATCTTCCACAAGATATGGCGGAACTCACAGAGGCACTGAAATCTTGGAATAGTGAGGTTGGTCGAAGGCATGTTGTTGCAGAACTTATGGTAAAAGTGGCCTTGAGGAGCATCCAACCATTTAAGTCATCCGGACTTGATGACATATTTCCGCCGGTGTTACAAAATGAAGCCGACTATCTGGGGCTGCATCTGCCTAGGACTTGCATATATTGCGAAAGCATGGCAGGAGGAAAGGTTGGTATATATACCCAAGACCTGCAAGGCAAGTTATGCGACACCAAAGGCCTACAGACCTATAAGCATTACGTCCTTTGTACTCAAAACCATGAACGTATTGTGGATACCATGACAAAGAGTAGGACATCCAGCGAACTGCTTAAATGCAAACAGCATGTCTACTCGTATGTCAAGGGAAGGTCGGTGGAGACTGCACCTCACGAGATTGTGCATAAAAAAGAAGAATCCTTCGGTGGCAAGCGTACGCGTTGGTGTTCATAGTAGAAACCCCCCCGAAGAGAACATTTTAATGCATTTTGCCGTTAGAAAAATTTCTTCGAAGTTTCTTTAGAGAAAATTTCTGTGTATTTATGGTTTTAGGGAAAATAATTTAAAATTAACTCAAGCACTCCGTATAATTTAACTTTCTAGTGGTTTTCTAGACATCGAAAATCAAGAAATCCGAATGGATTAGTCCCATTTTATGTTACGTTACGATTCGCATCATCTATGAAAAAGTACGGTCCAATGATGCCACCAGCCCATAAACCCTACCAAACTGTGACTTTTTCTAGATGCATTGATAGCTCTTGCATTGCTTTTGGCTGATCAAATTGCAAATGTGCCCATGAACATTCCATTAAGGAACTGGGGCAAACTTCTCACAAATCAATGAGTGCTGTCCGATTTAATTTTAAGCTCAATGATAAAAGATCTCCTTTTTATAGCCGAGTCCGAACGGCGTGCTGCAGAGCGATACCTCTTTGGGGAGAAATGTTTACATGGCAAAGTTCCTCACAAAATAACCACCGCTGAAAAATTTTCTGATTTTCCTGCCAGGATGCGAACCCATGCGTTCAGCGTCATAAGCCGACATGCTAACTTCTGCACTACAGTGGCCTCCTAATCTTCACTCCAAAGCTGTTTAAACCAGTGGTGCTAAAAAGATAATAGCTATAAAATCACCCTTTATAAGATAGGTTGTATCAAAATTTCAAAGGCGCACACGAAAATTTTGATTTTTGCCACCTGTTTCGTCTGTCTGTGCTACCGGGCGTCGCCTCTAGCGCAGTCACTGTGCTTCTATACATTTTTTTTCGTGCAGGCACAAGGAATACAACAACCAAAGTATAATTGGATAAAGCTATAAGTGTTTCCTTGAAAAATAACCTTCTGCACTCAATTATTGGTTAAATGACACATTTTATTGTTTGGTCATGATTGTAGACACTTTAACAATTTGCTTTGCCAATTTTGGCTTAAGCACAAAGGAAAGACTTCAACCAATTTAGCGGTATGGAACGGAGAAAAATTAGGAATTATTTGGGTAGCACGGAATTTCTCACTTAGACTTTCAATGTGGATACTTTTTAGCATTTAGAACCCACAACAAGTCCATCACTGGCTTAGTTGTTTGTCCATGGTGGCATGGGACGGATTAACTCCTTTTTCAACTTAACCTAAAGTATTGGAAATAATATCTACAAACTATATGGCAAATCCATTCGAAAATCACTACACCCTCTAGTGCGATAGATTAGGTTAGGTTTAAGTGGCAGTCTGCCATCAGACTCACTTCGACGTTTTCGTCCGTTCTGATACCACAGGAACAGAAGAAGGAATATGCCTTTTTGTTCCTTCCGTTGAACCTTCCAGATCGCTTTAAATAGCCCAACAACTTGCGAATGTTCACATCCGGTAAATCAGACAGGTTCTCAAAGAAATTGGAATCTAATGTGGAACTCCTTCTGACTGATAGTGCGGGACGCACACAGAAGGTGTTCTATAGTCTCTTCTTACTCCATGTCCTCACAGCTTCTGCAAAAGTCGTTGTTGGCGCCCTTCAGTCTGTCAGAATGTTTTCCTGACCTGTCTTGTCATGACGGACTAAATGACTACGACAGCAAAGCGGTAGTGACAGCAAAGCGATAGACCTCTTTTTGATTAGGCCACATAGTTTTGGAATGCTCACAGCCCCCTCTTTGTGACCATCTATCATTCGTTGTCCTTCGGGCCTGGTTCAGGACCAGCTTACATCTCGCTAGAGGCATACCCACAGATTTCAGTTTCCCTACCCGACCACACTGCAGTGGTCGGGTAGTTTGAAACCATCCGCATAGAACCTACGTTGCTTCTATTACCAGGGATTCGTAGTTCCAATCGGTTCTATCAAGAATAGTGGTACAGTACTTTTTATCAAAAAGTGGCTTAGGTGGGGTGTAATCCACACTGCCATATCGGACATTGTATACAGAATAGCACAGTGCCCGTAGCCGCCACATGACCAAAGAGAAAGCTCACTTAGTCTCACGGCAGTGGTTGCAGGAATTTCTCAAGCCACAATGCTTTAGATGTAGCATTAAATTCAGTGCATCAGATAGTGTTGTCCTCAGCGTCCTCATATAGCATTATAGGTCTGACAACTGCAGTATATACCAAATGCATAACGCGCGGTCTTAAGCCCTAACTTTTGCCAATGGCTCTCTTGCAGGTGTATAGGGCAAAAATTATCTTTCTTGCCCTTTCCAAAATGTTTGATTTGAAGTTCAATTTCTTGTCCAGCAAAACACCCAGGTATTTTGCGCTTTCTGTAAATGGAACATTATCTCCTCCCAAGAAGACAGGTGCCACTGGCAACTTGTATCTCCAGCTGAAAAGAACTACTTCTGTCTTTCACGGATTTACGCCTGGACCACTTTCGGTAGCCCACTTCGCTGTTGTACGTAGAGCTTTCTGAAGTATATCTCTTAGAGTGCTGGGAAACTTTCCCCTAACCGCAATTGCCACGTCATCACCAAACGAGACAACTTTTACACCTTTACTTCCATAGACAATAATATATCGTTAATGGCTATATTCCAAAGCAGAGTAGATAGTACACCTCCTTGAGGTGTTCCTCTGCTGAACCATTCTTTTTATATTCGCAGATCCCAAGCCGTAATGCATCTTTTAGTAAGTAAGTTATTAATAAACTTTCTTACGGTGATGCCTAGAGACTCCAATTCTTATACGATACATAAACTATAATTTGTAAACCTTATGTACACGATGATTAGCAACCTTTGGGTCTATTTCCAACGGTTTTGCAATGCTTTCATACCCTCCATCATAGTGAGGGGGTACACTAATCTGGTCATTCCGCTATCAGCACCTCGAAATATTGATCTGGGACCCTATAAAATATAAATATCCTTGATCGTTTCGACATTCTGAATCGATATAGCAATGTCCGTCCATCCCTCCATCCATCTGTGAAAATCCCGATAATTTTTATTGATGTAGGCCGTTGGGGATTGCAAATGGGTCGTATCGATTCAGATTTCGCTATAGCCTACATATGAACCGATCACTCGATATGACTTCTTTAGCCCCTAAAGGACGCAATTCTTCCCCGATTTAGCTGAAATTTCACCCAACAACTTCTACTACCACCATTAGCACAATGACTTCCACTATGAGCTCCTATAGCATAACATTTATTATCCATTATCTTTTGCTTTCCTATGAAAAGATACCGGGTAAAGAATTCGACAGATGCGACCCATGATTCGGCCCGGCCGAACTTAGCACGTTTTTACTTGTTTCTATTTTAGTTGGGTAGCTTACGATGGTGTTCCGTGGGACTTCGTCCAAATGTATAAGTGTTTGCGGTTTTGATAGATAAGAAATCAAATGTTAGCGCAGGCATTATTTTTATAAAATTATACCATTATTTCATAATGCTTAATACATGGGCAGGACGATCCAAATAATTTTTTTTTAATCTCGTTAGAACAAATTTTAAATTTTCTGTTATGATAGATTTAGTGCCTCCACTTACTAGTTTACGCAAGTAATAATTTTTCGCTTAACTAACATCGCACTTACTTTTTTCCAGACTGATGTACCAAAAGTTCCTAAAGTTACACCACCAGCCCCGGGTGAGCCACCTAAAATAGAAGTTATACGTGAAAAGAGGCCATCACTAGTACCTGAGCCAACCAGTAGACGAGGATCTTTGGTGCCACCAGAAACGGGTCGTCGTCCGTCATTAATAATTAACGATGAGGTACGTTGTGCTTTCTACTATAGTTTAGTGAACGAGCACATTATTGTAAAATGAATAATCTTTGGTAGTTGTTTATTTGTCTTTAATTTCCGACATTTTAACTTATTGTGGTCACTTTTCATGTTGTATTCAAACCTCAAACCAATCATACGATTTTACTGCAACACATATTACACATTCCTCTACCCCCTGCCCATAAACATGTTTGTAATATAAATACCTCACAGAAAAAACTTCGCCCTGGAGAAGTAATGGACACGAAGGTAAGCATGGACATATTCTTCTTTGCATACATGTTACTATTGAATAGATTACAGACTCCCAACAAAACAACACATCATCCAGATATTATTTATATAAATATATATATGCATATTACACTATCCCAAGCTATAAAGGAGATTTTTTTGTAAATAGGGAAACAATACCGTCCATTTTGTTTCCTTTTGATCACAATAAGCAAAATAGGAAATATTGTGGCCACGGGTTAACGATAAACCGTGCCGACACGACGTCCAATGTAGGATGTAGTTTTTTCTTAGGGATCCAGTTGAGAATTAAAGGTCGTAAAACGGAATTCTTAAACAAACTGCACATTAATATGGCAGTTTAAACCATGAACTCTACCCTGCGGCACTGCTGTTGGTATGATGCAGTGACCGGTAAGACTCAGAAATTCTTTCTGATTCGATTAAGTAATGTCCGTCTTTCGGTGTATCCTTTCTGCAATGATGGAGGCCATTGTTTTCGAAGATTTTTCTCATCCAACTATCATTTTTTAACAGAATTTTTAGTCCGATTCCCTAGTCACGCGAGTTACAAACCAAAGAATGTGAAAATGGCAACTTTTGGCATTGTTGGTCAATAAAGTTAATTTTTAACAGGGCTTAATGTAGAGGCAATTTCAATAAAAAAATTTTATTTTGTATTAGTCCTAGTAGGAGAACTGGAAAACACTAGTTTTCGAAGCGCAATGCTGAAACCCCAAACTTGATAATAATTTTCGTTATCTCTGGTGCTACCTTAATACATGCAAACAATTATTTGCCCCATCCAATGATCGAGGTCTCTACGGCTATTTTACAATTTGGCAAACATCTTTCCTTAGTATAAGGATTTTGGGTATTTCCGTCAAGAAATTTAGCCAAAATGTATACCTATTTTTTAAGGAGATTTTCATCTACAAAACAATGAAAAACTAGAACGATGTTTTAATTGGTTTTATGATAATATCAATTTGAATTTGGATTTTTGGCAAAAGTATATATTTCGAGCCACTGTAGCGCAGAGATTAGCATGTCCGCCAATGAAGCTGAACGCCTGGGTTCAAATCCTGGCGAGACCATCAGAAAAAATGTTCACCGGCGGTTTTCTCCTCTTAGTGCTGGCAACATATGTGAGGTACTATGCCGTGTAAAACTTCTTTCAAAAGAGGTGTCGCACTGCGGCACGCCGTTCGGACTCGGCTATAAAAAGCAGGTCCATTATCATTGAGCTTAAATTTGAATCGGACTGCACTCATAGATATGTGAGAAGTTTGCCCTGTTCCTTAGTGGAATGTTCATGGGCAAAATTTTTATTTGTACATTTAGAGCTTATTTTTAGTTTTATACAAATAACCCGACCAAATTTTAACATTTTGTTTAAATCATTGAGGTCTCAAAAATGTATATTTTAGAGACCTCAATTCTATGATGGATCCCGGGGTAACGAAAATGTGCTATAAAATTGGGGAAAATATATAGAGACGAAACCACGAAATTACCTTTTTGGAAAAACAATAAGAAAAATATCCTTTTATCACATTTTTTGACACGCATAACGTTTAACTGAAGATTTGGACCTCTATAATGCGTTCAAAATAAAGCTAATTTTGTCAGCTATACAAATCTGTTAAAATAAAATATAATCAGATCAGAAATGCCTTCGAAACAATAAAAAAGGAAATTTGTTAGTCGAATTTCTTGGACAGTAAAAAAGATTTCCTACACAAAAAGGCATCATATGAAATTTCGTGAGAATATCTTGATGTAATGTGGAAGTCTTAGTTCCAATAACTTGTTCACCATCCCACTGTGCGTCGTGTGCGGCAGGGTTTATCGTTAATCGATCTCCACAATATTTGGAATTTTGCGTTTCAAAAAAAAAAAAAAAAACAATATGTATACTTATAACACAACAAATATGTATGTGTTATTTATTTACACACTCGAGACTTCGCAAATGAAATGCACTTCGGCCAAAAATTCCGCTTAAGTAAAACTTTAGCGAACGAAAACGTGTCTGGAATTTTACGATGACAATGGATTAGCTTAAGTTCTATAACTGCAAATGTTGTAATCCCACAAATGTATTTTTATTTGTATCTAAACTCGGAAAACTGGCAAAAGATAGTTTTATACAACACCTTCTAAAATTGTTCAAATTGCTGAAACCCTTGGTTACCGTTCGTAAAATGACGTCTCTTAGTAATTGCTCTTTTTCAACTTAAGTTATTCCTGACATAATTAGTACGATGACGTGAAAAAAACTTTTTGGAAATAAATTTCACTTATCCGAGCTACGCTTAAGGTAACGATTTTGTTTGGATTCCTCCTGTTTTGTTTATGCCTTTCAAATCTCCATTGAGAACCCTTTTAGATGCGAAAATATTTTCAACCCTATTTATCAAATGAATACCAGATTTTTTTTTAAACTACGTAAATAGACTCTCCTTAAACATGAGACAAATTGGTATCTTCAGCATCTGTCGAATTTTGTTGTTACAATTTTTTGTCTGCGTAGTTCCTTTATGGACAAGAACTCTTTTTTTTTAATTAGCATTAGTAGCAAATAACAATGTTTTCAAACTTTTTTTGTTAATTTGATTATATAGTGAAGTATGACCTTACTTCTCTTCTTTACAAAATAATTTCTAACATGTTTACAGAAATACAGTGAATACATGTATTTCTGTTGCCAAATCTCCTTTGCAAACTGTGCACTAGCAGTTAAACCCACATTTGCATTTCGTTGGCTATCAATTCGTTTTCAAAATGTTTAGCATACATATTTTCCCTTTTTCTGGCGACTGAATATGGGCATAGATTCATTGCGGAGGAGTATGAAGAAACCGATCATTAGGGAGTGTCGAATTTTTCCTCACTTTTTGTTTTTTTGGTAACGTATCCACATTTATGTTAAAAAAGGTTTTTGTACTTTTTTTCTGAAATATTTCGTGGCATTTTCTTTGTATGTTATGCCATAATTATATGATGCTTTCAATTTTTTCAATCAAATATAAATATTCAAAATATTTGTGAGATTATTTTGCAAATAGAAACAATGAAGTAGGAATTGGCAACTAAGATTTTTTCTGTGTGCTGCAAAACATTTCACGGACTTGTAGAATTGCTGCGACAAAGCCTTTTCAAATTGCTAAATAGCCAGGGTTTCCAAAAATAAAGAAATAATCTTAATATTTTTGTCTGCGCAACACTTTGTATCTGACACCAGAACCCACGTAAGGGTTTACAAAAATCATAGAGAGATTTAAAAAAGAAAATTAGTTGTTTACCGACTGGGAAACAATGCGTACAATAATAAATATAAAATGGCATCTAATCTAAAATCGCATATACTTATATATAGCAGGTGTAATATTTATAATGCATATGTTTCATTAATAAATGACAACCCATGTACACTTGCAGTCATACATATACACAAACACACATATATACATATATCTAAATATATGATCTGTAGTATATATTGAACATTCATAGTATTTCAATAAACATTAAAACGAACACTACACTTAGTTCACGTTCACCCAGCATAGGAATAGTACCACATTAAACCCATACACACAGTACATCGCGAAAAATGTTAAATAAATAAATTTAAAGTAATAAAGTAAGTTCGATAAATAAATGAAACAAAAAATTATAGAAATAGTGAAATTCTTAGAAACATTGCATTCAGCATATTTTATTTGTTGTTTAAAAATATTGCAGCATTTGAGACCTGGAGAAGTTGCTGAAGGACAGGTGAGAATTGACGATAATGTGTTTGCAACTGTTGAATTAACTCAATGACTAGAACTAACTGTAGGGGATCAAATTATTTGTGGGATTTGCAATACAATCAGAACAATAATGTAGCTACTAACTTGTTAGACTTACTGAACCCGTATATGCCTCCTCAAATTGGCCTCATTGACGAGATACCGTATATCTTCTTAATATTGTTTGACAATGGTTTATGTTCGTTCCTTTCTGATGCGTGACTTTGGTTTATAGTACTTTATTTGAAAACTTCATTCTCTTATCTCAAAATAGTGTGGTGGACTAAACGCAAACATACTGCGTTTAATAAAAGAATATTATCGGACAGAGTTGTACTTTCACACCATTTTGTCTATACAAAACTAATTTATTATATTGTTTTTTATAAAATTGCATTAAAAACATATAAGCAGGCAAGCAAACAACGTTCTTGGGAAATGGGTGATTCAAAACAGGTTCTTATATTTTTACTATAATTTCTTGTTTTTATTATAATTACTATTATTTTATTCATTCATTTTTGTAAATAACATATTTACTACGTGTAAATAACTCACTGGTCACTGGATATTGTACGTTTCTCACGAAGCTACATTGTTATTGCTTTTTGAAACCAACAAATCGCAGTAAACGTCATCAGTCCGGGTTGGGCATTTCGTCGTAAAATATGACAATTCAGGATGAAAGCAGTATATTGCAAAAGAAACAAAAGAATCACATTGTTAATAATATGAAAATTTTATGAGAGGACTTCTAACGATAAAGTTCTAAGTCATAAAAATATTTATTCTTCTTCTCCATTCAAAATTGTTCATGTTCAAATTCAAAAACTCTGATCGATATTTTCAAAGCGTTCATAATGTGATTCCATTTAATTATTGATTTTTGAAACAATATCTGAAGCTTGATAAACTCCTCTTAACAACAGATTGTTTCCCTAAAACATCCTGTTAAATGCTAGTTTTGGCCGTAACTCGAACCTATTATACTATCTTTACAAACACGTCGATTGAAAAAATATTATCCCATATGTTAATTTATGTAAAGTTTTGGCTTGCTGGAAAAGAAAAAAGTCATGAAACGTTTATGTCATTTTTTAAATTTGTTGCCAAAATTTGGCGTGCTGAACCTCTTTATGATTTGATCATTTTTTCCGATCGGTATCGGTAGTTTTAAAGTGAACCACAGGATATAAAAATTTTAGTTATGTCAGATGTTGAGTTAAACTTTTTGGAGTATAAGTACGGTAAAAATGTTTCAGGTTTTCGTTTTTTTAATCGGGTTTATAATATGTCGGGCTTAATTTTTTCAAAAATAACTGTTTATTGATTTTGGAATTATTGTTATTTGTTGTTTGCAAAAACAAACGTTACTAATTTTAAATAAAGTAATTTTTTTATTAAAAAAATTGGGCAGAAGTAACTAAAACAGAACAGAATTTGTTTTTAGAGAACACTTCTTTACATTACTTTTCTGAATTTATTAAACAGTTTACATATTTCTATTTCGTTTAAATTTTGCCTGTAGAGAAAATTGTATGGAATTTTTAATATAAAACTAGTTTTGTTTTAAATGTTGATTTTTATGAAACTTATAATTCAACGTTTTCTTTAGAGAAAATTTCATTTAATTTTTTTCTTTATCATTGAAATTTTGTATTTAGGGATTATTTTTTTAAATTTGTTTTTAGGGCAAATTTCATTGAATTGAAATTTTACTTTAGAAATATATATATTCTTTTTTTTTAAATTTTGCATTGGAAGTTTTTTTTTTTAAATTTTTATATGGAGACAGTGTATTTAAATTGTATGCCTTTAGAGAATAATTCACTTAAATGTTATATCTATTATTTTTTAAAATCAAGCAATCCTACATTTCTTTTCTAACCATCAAATAAATCAGTCAAATTGGAGTTGTGATTTTATGAAGTTTTTTTCTTAAAACGGTGAAGTTGTTTTCCATAATTTTTACGATTTACGACGATTAAGACCTGGTCGATCTAATTAAAGACATAGTTATAGATTATTCTTCCTCCCGAGGCTACATTTTATGATCGGCTTAGCAAAGTAGATAGTCCCCGTAGTAAAATGTAGCTTATAATGAATGTATTGGTGGATACCAAAATAAATCAAGCCAAATTGGCGCTGGGTTGACATGATGCGCCCACAACAGTTTATTTTCACATATATATATATATATATATATATATATATATATATATATATATATATATATCCAACATTTTCCAGCGATATCACACTAAAAACGATTTTTGTATATCTAAGTCTTATTTTAATTTGAAATTGTAAATAAACAAAACAAAAACCAAATATGTTTTTCTGAACTATTAAGATAAGCGGGGTTTCTATGAAGTTTTTCGAAATGGGATAGTGGCATGGGCAATATGTTTGGAAATGGTTTCAAATTAAATTGTTGAACTTTTAGTTGATCTTTGTTTTCTTCTTTACCAAAGTTCGATAATAGGATAAAAGCTTTGTATGGAAACATATTGAATTTTATTAACCTAAGCGAGGGTTTAATTATCAATAAAACAAAAAATTCCGTAACATTTTATTTTACTTTTTTATCGTCTACACCTATTCAAATGATTGTAGCTTAATATAAAAACATATATGCGATATTGTCGTTAAGGAGATATACTCAATCAATTTGAACTAGGCTCTATGAAAATTTATGATTTTAAAATATTAGTCGTAAATAACAATATGTTAGTTGCTCTTTTTTAAAATACTGAAATATGCATGTATACTAACCAAATTAAAAAAAACGATATCGTTTCATTTGTTGTTTTTAAAAGAACAAAGTTTTATAAAATTTAATTCTAATAAATGTTTGTAGTTAGATACTTAACCTTGAAACTGAGGTATCTAATGCAATATTTTCTACTTGCTAAATTTTTTATTTGTAACTTTAAACGAAACTACTTATTTTCTACAACTACATTCACTTAATTCTTAATTTTGTTTATCTTAAAATCCATCTCACATCACAATTAAATTTTACAACTACAAGCATAGTACTTTTAACGTCACTTTATTTACATAATTATATCTTTATAAAAGTGCCCGATAAATTCAATCGTAATACGATTTGATTCGTTTACAAGATTGTATTTGTAGGTAACACCTAAGGGTTAGTAAGTTTATAAAAAGAAGGCAAATTTCAGGCCTTCGGAGTCATCAAATTGGCCCCTTGTGTAAATTTGTAAGCGTTTGTAAGCTTTGTAAGCTCCAGAATTTTATTTCATCAAAAATAAAATGAATTTATGCATATCTTTCTCATATACATCCGTGGTAGAGTAGAGTTTCGTTGAATACTATCGACTTTAATCCGTATTTACATGCTTTTTAAGGTTAGTCTGTACTTACATAAAGGTTAAGTGCGGCAACTTGTCAAAGGTAATTATTAGCAGTCAAAGCTAATTATTACCTACTTTTGCCATGGTTGCTCTAAAACAGGCCAGAAATCCGATTGGCCCTTATTGCCATTTCTGTTTTAAATAATAATGAACATATACCACACAATTTATACCTACCTCCATAGAACCTACGATCGAAATTTCGACCTGCGGTCCAATAAGATATAGATATTCATCATATGTAAATATAGAAATCTCAAAAGTAAAATAATTTCTAACGGCAATAGCTAGGTTATGAACACTGACATAGAGACTGACAGAATTTTTCGATGAATATATCAACTTTATAGGGTCGGAGGTGATTGTTTCGGTGTGTTGCCAACATAATGACAAAATCAGCATTCTAAAGGGTGATTTTTTTAAGAGCTATAGGAAAGCTTTTATGTGGCCAAGACTTTGAATCGAGATATCGGTCTATATGGCAGCTATAACCAAATCTAGACCGTTTTGGGCCAAGTTACAGAAAAATGTCGAAGAGCCTAACCCAACTCACTGTCCCAAATTTCGGCGAAATCGGATAATAAATGTGGCTTTTGAGGTCCTAAGACTGTAAATCGGCGGATCGGTCTATATATGAAGATATAGTCCGATTTAGCCCATCTTCGAACTTAACCTGGCCGAACAGACAAAAAAGGAATCTGTGCGAAATTTCAGCTCAATATCTCTATTTTTAAAGACTGTAGCGTGATTTCAACAGACTGACGGACGGACATGGCTAGATCGTCTTAGATTTTTACGCTGATCAAGAATATATATACTTTATAGGGTCGTAAATGGATATTTCGATGTGTTGCAAACGGAATGACAAAATGAATTTACCCTCATCCTTCGGTAGTGGGTATAAAAAAACACATAAATTTCAGAAAATTTCATGAAACCTTTATTTGAATCGATAGTACGGTCCATATAATTTTAAGTTTGAAGATTATTTCATGCAAATATTGTCCGTGACTGCGTCTCAAATGGTCCATCCGCTTAGTCCTATTTTGGCATACTGTTTCCAACATTTCGGCCAGTATCTCACGAATAAATGCTTCAATGTTGTCATCCAATGCGTCAATTGAAGCGGGTTTTTCTGTATAGACATCCGATTTAACATAGCCCCACAACAAATTGTCTAAAGGCGTTAAATCGCACGATCTAGACGGCCGATTGACCGGTCCGGTCTCTCCATAAGTCCATTGTTAGGCGCGCTGTGTAGCATGTGGCACCATCTTGTTAACTCCACATGCATTTTGAGCATAAAAAATGGATATCATCCCAAGATAGCGCTCACCTTCACTCCAAAATCGGCAATTCTGCTTAATTACTCACCCATTGAGCCAAATATGTGCTTCGTCGCTGAACACAAGAAGCGCGCGATTAACTTTCTTAACAGACCACGTATTTTGAAAATAAAATTCAATAATTTGGAAGCGTTGTTCGTCTTTAAGACGATTCATGGTTAAATTGTAGAACAAACTGAAGATGTTTGACAGTGAAACAAAACACGAAACGAAACGTGAGTAAGCTGTTTAAACCAGTGTTGCACAAAAGATAATAGCTAAAAATCACCCTTTACAATACATAGTGTATAGCCCAGAGGCAACACAAAATTTAATGTTTAATTGACAGATTTCCTTTATAGAACTGTCAAATTAACCTAATTTAAGGCTTCATAAGGTTTTGTGAAAAAGGCCGAAAAAGTTTATTTTCATCAAATAATATTGCTATTTTTTAACGGCCTTTTTCACAAAACTTAATGAAGCCTCAAAATAGGTTCTATAAAGGAAATCGGATATAAATTTAGTTTCGTTAAGAGTCGGCCGGCTACGTCAAGTTGAATATCTATCAGGCTGTTTTTGGTGTTACTTGTAGCGTTTCATGTCCCGCCTTGTGTATTAAGGCCTGGCCGTCTTCTCATTGACGTGCCATAAATGGAGTATAAATGTCGGGAAACGTTCTGTAAGCATTCGTATGTGTATTAGTTAGCCAAAATAAACCACTGACACGTTCTGGTATGTTACATTTTCACTACGTTTACTAGAGCATAACCATGCCTTAAATTATAAAGCATTTACAGATGAAATAGAGTGGGAAATGCTTTTACAGGTGTGCAAATCATGAATAAATTCCAAACGTTTGCAAAAATGGTGCTATTGAATATAATTTGGCTATGAAGTTTTTAGTAATAATACAAGTATTTCTTAATATAATATTAATATTTTACATCTTTCACCATGAAGATGTATAAATTGTTGTATATATTTATAAACCCCATTGAAGCAATAAATTAAAAATTTTTCTGTGTTCTCGAATGCAAAATCATTAAAATGTGCAAATTACAAAATTTTGGGTTTAAAACAGTGAAAGTGCGATTAACATATCATCGGCCTAAAGCTATCTTATACTTACAGAATCTTCATGAACATTTTACATATCCCATTTAGTGTTTTTGATAGTTTTTTCAATTTTATTTATTCGAGTCACCTGTATCGAAGGCATTGACAATACTAGTACAGATACAAATATTTGCAGCAAATACTATAACACAAGTACATAATTAAAATTATAGCCTGTTTGTCGACGTCGAACCTAATTCGTTCGGCCTGCAAACGAAAAAACTGAGTTCGGTTGTGTATCTCATTTTAAACAAAGGATTTTGCCAAACGGCTCAGTGGCCAAAAGTTGTCTATAGCAATTCACAGACCTCTCACTTAGAGCTTATAGGAGCTCCAATAGTAAAATCAGAAGGTGTGTTTCAAACGATATCTAAAATGTTGAACCTCGAGCTAGTTTTTTAATGGTGGCTCCAGTCAAAATTGTAAACACCAATGGACGTTTCCATTTGTTTTTATTGAACACATAACAATTTTATTTATTAATAAAGATTTGAGCTTGTTAATGCTATTGAAATAAAAAAAAATCATAACATAAATTCATAATTATACCTGCAAATTGGAAATAGATCAAGAAAAATCGAAAAAACACCCATTTGGCCATCCCATAATCCTAAGCATATGAAAATGCTATCATTGGCTAACGTATGTGCAGGCGAAAAATTTATTTCGACATACACAAACCGAAAAAGATTCGACTTCGGGCGATAGACGTTTGTTCGTCTGCACCAGGGCTGCGGAATCAAGCAATTTTGTCTCGACTCCGACTCCGCGAAAATTGCTAGACTCAGGACACTTACAATATGCTTAACTTCTTGAGCATCTACAAGAAGCAAATCGCATCTCAATATAAAAAAATGGGTATCTTTCTTCTTTTTCCTAGTTTCTAACAAATAATAGAGAAATGCGATATGTGGCGCATGGTATAGGAATTCGGAATTTTTACTTATTTTCAAATCTCATATATAAAACGTCACAGTGTTTTTGCTTATTTTATTGTTCCATATTTTAAGTCAACCGAGACAATTGGGGACTTAAATGGAAGGACTTCGAGAGTATAGTGCGAATCGCATATCTGAATTTGGGGACAAGTGTCTGGAGGGCCAACAACCCCCTAACTGATGTGTAGATCAGTCGAGACAACATGGTAAGTCTTTGGGAACTAGATTACAAATCTTACATTAAAATTTGGCATCCAAATTCGACTTTAAAAACCGTTTATCGGATATAGTGCTTACAAGGAATATAGTTGAAAGATCATTAAAAATACGATAAACAAATAAAATAACAGGGATCCGAGATAGACCTATTGCTCTGCAAGTTTTGATACTCTGAGCAGCAGCTTTATAATACTTTTTAAGCCACTTTAGGGTGCTGCGGAGTCCAGCAGTGCAATTCACGAACAACGTTTAACGATTATCGTTTAGTTGAAAGGCCATCCCAGAAAAGTTTGCGGTTTTGGTATTCTGTGTGTTCTTTTAACTATAATCGACAACACTTAAATAAGCTTTGCTTTTTTAATCGTTTAACGACGAGAAATAAAAATAATTATCTACAGTGGCTTTTGCTTTTCTTGATTATTCGTAAAACATATCGGATACTGGTGCACAATCAATTAATAAGCGTACTTTCGTAATATAAAAAAATATATATGAAAAAAAAATCTGGAAAAGTTTTATACGAAGGAGACCGGTACGGCAGAGGGAAGATGATGAGACGTTAGAGATATACGTGGGTCTGCGAAGTGGGCTACCGAAAGTGATACAGGCATAAATCGGCGAAAGACAGAAGTAGTTTTTCTCAGCAGGAGAAACGTGTTACCAATAGTGACACCTGACTCCTTAGGAGCAAAAAATGTTCCATTTACTGAAAACAAGAAATTGAACTTCGAATCCAGCATTTTGGAATGGGCAAGAAAGGCAACTTTCGCCCTAATCACCTGCAGGAGAGCTATTGGCAAAATTTAGGAGCTTAAACCGCGTGTCATGCACTGGGTATATACTGCAGTTTTCAGACCTATAATGCTATGAAGTGTTGTGGTCTGGTGGACGGCGCTTTCAAAGTCCACCCACTGTTAAATACTCAACCGAATCCAAAGGATGGCTTGTTTGTGCATCACAGTCGCACTGAGGTCGACACCATCTAATGCACTGAATTTAATGCTACATCTAAAGCCTCTGGACATCGCGGCTAGACATATTGCTGCGACCGCTGATGTATCATGCGGCGCCTACAGACACTGTGTTATCCTTGAATACAATGCCCGATATCTCAGGCAGTGTAGACTACGCATAGTAAATAAATATAAGATAAAAAGATAGAACCCATTGGAACTACAATATCCTTGGTAATAGAAGTTACATAAACTTCTAAACGGATGGTTCCAAACTAGACGACCAGGTCGGCTTTGGGGTGTACTCTGTAGAACTTGGTCTGGTCATATCGAGAAAGTTACCCAACCACTGTAGTGTGCATCAAGCGGACATCCTTGCAACGAAAGAATTGGTAAGATTGTAAGCATTCTAAAATTATGTGGCCTAATATTGACTTGAACAGGTCTACCGTTTTGCTATAGTTTGTTACAAGTGACATTTCAGTCATAGTGTCCGTGATGACAGGTCACAGTCTGATCGGAAACATTCTGACAGACTGAAGGTAGCCAATAACATCTTTTGCCGAAGTTGTGAGGATGTAGAAGAAGAAGAGACTATAGAACAACAACAAGTTGTCGCTGAATGAATACATTGAATCAACACTTGGCGCAATATGCGGCATGCTTCGTGTCATGAAGAAGATTTACCTGTTGGTCTCAGTGCATATGCAACACATAATCGCTCATTCGTATCTCCTCTCGCTTATTCTTATTTTTGGTAGCTGTGGTGCTGCCCATCGGAATAAATTGCGAGTCACTAATGCTATGTATTTGGAGTTAATGCTTTCTATTTGGAGTTGAAAGATATGACAGTGTGACTCATTAAGATTCTCGATTCTGACATAACCTTACGATACATAACATACTCGGCTGAACCTTAAAACTTACATAAGAGATTAATTTCCACAAGACATTTCTAATTCCATGGAGACTACGATTTATATCAAATTATAACGTTTTCAAAACTACATAAACTTTTCAAGTACTTGTCTTCGTAACAATAATTTAATGAAAATATTGTCTTTTAATGTATTCTTTTGTAATTTGAGAATAAATAAATAGGTTATATACAATGTTCATGTAAAGGCTCCTTTGACAATAGTAAGTAGTAATTAAGGCGCCCTGATAGACAAATTTGGTAGTGTGCTCGGGTTCCCAGAGTGCGGGTCGTGGATTCGATTCCCCTCAGAGGGAATCACAATGGACTAAAAATACTCTAAGTGAGTCCGAAAAGGACTGCCACTCTTCCCTGACCTAACCTAATACTAATTATAGGCTAATACTTTTTGTACTGCCATGCAGTCGTTATTTAAATTCAAAAATCACGCGAACCACGATGGAGGGTATAAAATACTGGGCTTGGCCCATCTTATATCGGTTTTATTGGCTTTTTAATTAATATCGACAAAATTATTTTAATGGGTACAAGAAATTCATAAAAATTGTGGTTGGAAAATTTAATTGAAGTTAGATCTCGGACATACCAATACACAAACACTTAATTTTTATGCCATTTTAGTTATAAATATGATATATTTTTATTTTTTTTTTTATGAAAAAATGCTTTAAAATTAGTGGGCAATATTTCTGTATAGCGAACCGCCCCTTTTTCAATTGCCTATTGCATTCTTAAGCCCATGTATATACGTACAATCAAATTAACCGTATTTTTATTTAAAGTTAAACATATCTGAATAAGTTGTTGTGGTAAGAATGTTTTGTTTCTTTTTTCGACACTCCCATACAAATGGCGAGATTTTTATTATTTTTAGGCTAAGAGTACGGCATTGCCAAACATTGAACCAGTACTTGTTGTTTTGCTTCTTAATCCTTTCATTAACAATGGTAGTTAAACATCTTTAGACATCAAAAGTGATAACATTCTCATATTTATTATACCAATACGCATTGTAGTTGACATGATCTGTAGAAAGAAGTTAATGAACTAAACTGTATGCTGATCATAGTTGAACAGTGAATGATACCCTTCGTTAATTTTTAGTAGATTTTAAATAAAATTTATTTTGAAGATACATTTGAACTAATTGTACTCTGTTTGCGACTACCTCATTTCTTGTAAATGTCAATAAAAATATATGTTTTATTTGTTCGTATATAACAGAAACGTCGTCCGTCGATAGATGTTCGCCGCCCAAGCATACAGGATCTTGAAGATCTTATTAATAAGCCATCAACACCTTTACGGGAAATTGGTGATGGCGGACCACCACAAATTTTGGATGTTCAGGAGTCGTATTCGGTTGTCGAAGGTAAGTCATGAATTTGTTTTTACTTTCTTGCAGCCATGAAATCATACAAAATAAAAATATATGTACGAATTACTTACATTATGTTAAATGTATACATGTTTAATGTGTGTATATTCATATTCCACTTGCTATCACAAAATCAATAGATTCGACAGCCTATATGACGGTAGGTGTTGAAGGCAATCCGGCTCCGACATTTAAATTTTACAAGGGCGTTAGTGAAATCCTCGAGGGTGGCCGTTACAAGTTCTTAACAGATGGCCAAACAAATACCATCACATTATGTATGCGTAAGTGTAAGCCCAACGACGAAGGAAAATACAAAGTTGTCGTATCAAATATCCATGGCGAAGATTCCGCTGAAATGCAGTTATATGTTTCGGATTCAAGTGGCATGGATTTCCGCGCCATGCTAAAGAAGCGTCGTTATCAAAAATGGGACAAAGAACAAGAAGATCCAAATTGGGGTGATCTTAAGGAAACAGAAAAACCTATTCCCGCACTTAAAAAAGTTGAAAGGGTAAGATAACAAAAACAAACCAAAAAAACATCTATGAAGAAATTTACAAAAAATGTATATAGGTCATACTTGATTAAGTAAACGTAGGTTATGGAGTAACATTTATGCTTATACGTATCGTCGTAAACGGTATCTACAACTTATAAAAAGTTGTACTTATAAGTTCTTGACGGATTATTACTTAATTAGCAGTAAATTCAACACAACTGTATTTGAGAATATACATTCGTTCCGTGTTCCGAAATGCAGATAGTTTATCAATTACTTAAGTATATTATCAGCTTAGTGCCATTTTCGTCCAATCAGTTATTAAGATTTCAAGATTCCTTTTTATATTTTCGAGATGTTTTAGTGAATTTTTTTAAACATGGATTAAAATTAAGCCTGTGATATTTAATTTTGTTTTATACGTTTTAACATTGTGTGAGGCGTATACTAATTTAGTCCTTCCGTTTCCACCAACCGGATTCATTTGTTATTATCGAAACGTTAAATCTAGATATTGAAATAAAAACTCTTTGCATTGAAGAAAATAGAGTTTGGCTTTATATGCAAAAATCGCGATTTCTCTCAAACATCTCTAGTTTAATTACTACAGAAAAACTAGGAGCGTTCTTTAATATTCCAATATTCCATTGTATTTAAAAAGCTACGACTCGTTGGAAAATATGTGCTTCAAATAAATGCTGTTCCTATCTTTTTCCAAATTCTTTAACATCCTGATTTTATACACCATTGATTCTTCAAATAACGCTATTTCAAGTATATGGATAATTATTGAATGTTATGGTAAAGTTTGTAGAGAATTTACCATGTGTTTGTTTCTGAAACGTAACTTTTTTGCAACACCTATAGCCACCAGGATCGCGTAGACCGTCTTTGGCGGAATTGATACCAGACTGGCCAACACTTCAACCATTTCGTCGAGAAGAGGTTCGATATTCTTGTTCCAATACCTTAATATTTCTGCCACCCTTTCACTTTCACTATATTCTTAATATGTTTTTGATAATATTGTATTTTTAGAGATTTTTTTTGTAGAACTGTAAAAGATTATTGTTAATTACACAGTCCTAATAAATTCTTCGAATTTGAAAAGAAGGGAAACCAAAGAGAATCATATTAGAATCTTAGGGCCTTCCGTTGTGTTTTCAAATATTTTTGCGATTCTCTATATTGCATTTTGATAACACTTTGATGTTTTTGACATTCAAAACGATGTTATATTTTTTTATTTATTGTATATGATGGAAAGGAATTTTTTCTTTTAAATATAAAGTACGCGCATACATTCGTTTAATCAAAGTATTGGCAGACGAGATCTTCATCTAAAATGTGTAAAATTTCTGACCAACAGAAAAATCATATTTCCTTTAAATCTCGTCAGACTTTATTATTTTTCCAAGATTTTATCTATTAAATAACCATAACATAGCAAATAATAACAATCGTTCTTTTTACAAGGAAAGTTTTGAAATTTTGCCACGAAGATGATTTTAAAGCGAACTTATTTTTTGAACACGAAATGTTACACAAACTTTTTATGAAAATCGTATGCATGCTTTATTGTCTTATTTTATTTCTTGATGGAGGTACATACATATAAAGGTATATTGTTTTGTGTACAATTTGTATTCATACATGTTTTTTTGTTTTTGATGTAACGAAGCGAGGTTATTTTTTTGTCCCATATTTTGACAACGAAAATTAATACAACAATAATTCTCTTGCTTGCTTTCTGCAAAAATGATATCAAAACCCTTGAAACGATATTGATATTTACCAACAAACTGATCGATTCGCCACGTAGAAGCAAGAATCGTTCTTAAGTCCATTGATTGACCAGTTTGCAAAGGAGGGAAAAGACAAGAAAGTCGTGTTTGAAGCGCGCTTCAGCAAGCCAAATTGCAAACCAAAGTGGCTCTTCCGCAAAGACGTAAGTACATAGATATAAATGTATAAAAAGTAAAAAAAAATATTGTTATAAGAATAGTTACAATGTGAAAATTTTTTTTATACATATATATAAATATATATAAATATATATATATATATATATATATATATATATATATATATATATATATATATATATATATATATATATATATATATATATATATATATATATATATATATATATATATAAAGGAGTGTAACTTTTAAAAACTTCAGAAGAAAACTTATTTTTTGGCAAATCGATTTTTGTTTTGAGTTAACCTTTTGGGATTGAGGACAAGGTACAGATTTTGATTTTCGACTTTTATTGTGCTTTCACGCAACCCCTAATGTCATGTTTACACTTAGCTCAAATCTAGATTTGCGACAAGATTTCGGAAACCTCATGTTTTGCAACGAGATTTCCTATACATTTTTAGTATGCGCAACTCTAAAATAATATTATTAAAATATAAATTACAATAATAAAATTAAAACCATTCACAATGGTTTTAATTTTATTATACCATTCATAAATTTTGCCTATCGTCACAAATTCTTGCATGCAATTCGGTGCAAAATTATAACAACTGCTCTAGAGGTGTAAATCGGGCGATGCATATGTTTGGAAATCCTGTAGAATATTCGATAGTCATAAGAGAATGCTTTGAGACAAATTTAATTCCTTGAAGGCAAAAGGCTATAGAACTAAAAGTCAAGTAGTACTTTACTAATAAAACCGATTTGTTCCCCGGAAGAGATATTCCAAACGTTTTATTTGTATGTGTACCCACCTACCTACCTGGTCATTAAGACGGGCACTATCCATATAGAAGTCTATGTACCTTTAATAAAAACCATGTGCCGCATTACCTCATGTCTATCGAGTGCGCTTACATATCGAATGAAATGCCTATGCTTATTTAATGGATGTTATACACATTTTAATGCCAATTTTTTACAAACATTGATGAGTTAAATCATTCGCGTTCTTAAATTCCAAAAATTCCCGTTCAATAAAGAAATGCATCATTCACCTTAGAGAGATTATGAGACGATTTTACTCGATCAAGTATGAGGTAATTTGGCACCAGGGGTACAAGAACTACAATCAGTTGTGGTGGTACAGAAATTCTTATGAAATAGCTGCTTAAATGATGTATATTCCGCATTGTGTGAAATACCATGCATTTCATCACCTTTGTGTTACCATATACTACTACTAAATTTCCCATGCATATTCCATTGAGGAACAGGGAATATTTCTCTCATATCAATGAGTGGTGCAGTCCTATTGCAATTTAAGCTGAGTGATAAGGGGCCACCTTTCTCATGCCGGGTCCGAACAAATGTAGCCAGCATAAGTAAGGGGATAACCACCGCTGAAAAATGTTCTGATATTTACGCCGCCTTATGAACCCAGGCGTTCTACGCCACGGTGACCTCCATATGTTGCCATATGGTAATGTAATTTTTTGTGCTTTTACAGATTGCAAATTGAAAATTTTCCATGAACATTCCTCTAAGGAACAGGGGCAAACTTCTCACATATCAATGAGTGCAGTCCGATTCAAGTCTAAGCTCAATAATGAGAGGCCTCCTTTTTAAAGCCGAGTTCGAACGGCGTGCCGCAGTGCGACACCTCTTTGGAGAGAAGTTTTACATGACATAGTACCGCACAAATGTTGCCAGCATTAGGAGGAGAAAACCACCGCTGAAAATTTTTCTGATGGTCTCGCCACGATTCGAACCCAGGCGATCAGCGTCATAGGCGGACATGCTAACCTCTGTGCTATGGTGGCCTCCAGGCTTTTACAGATATTTTACTAAAATTGTAACTATCTGACATTATGGTGAACGATTTGGCAGTTGAGAAGAGCGTCTAACAAATGGCATTTTGATATTTTTTACCCATTTTTGTGCGAATAATAAATCCTAAAATAATCGTCAGATATACATACATTCACCAAAAATTATTCTGTGATTCGAGTTAAAATCACGACAGTTGTCGCAGCATATTGTCTTACAATGATGAGCAGAAGCATTAGCTTTAAAATTACATTCATTGGATCCGATTGTGTTTTGAGCAAATACAAATTTGACCATGAACATTCCATTAAAGAACAGGGGCAAACTTCTCAGATAACACTGAGTTCTGTCCGATTCAAGATTATTAAATACAGTTTTTCAAATATAAGGGGGCTTCTTTTCATATCTGAGTCCGAACGGCGAACTGCAGTGCGATACCTCTTTCCAAATAAATTTTTACATGGCGTAGTACCTCGGAAATTTCGCCAGCATTAGGAAAGGATAACCGCCGCTCAAAATTTTGTTGATGTTCTCGCCAGGATTGAAACCCAGGCGTTCAGCGTCAACGCCCATAGAGCATGATAACCTCTGATCTATGGAGGCAGAGGTTGTGATTTGAGCAGTAGGTCAATTTTTCAAGTGCCGTCCACCAGACTAACATATATTGTTCCGCAGTATACTGCTAGTACATGACACGCTGTGAGCTTAAACTCGAATCGGACAGCACTCATAAATATGTTTGTGTATGCTCGTGGACAAATTTGCAAAAAAGTCATATTGCTGCAAATGCGGCCGCGGCAGTCAACAATTTTCGAGAGGAGAGTCTCAGTGAGGAGTCACGTGGCAATGGCTCTTAATTAAATACTGAGTGCCAATGATACTCGAGATGACAAGGCGAGTTATTGGCGCCTCCAAATAACCAATGGCCAACATCAGCGTCTGTTCCCAGGTTAGGGGCGGCTGGAGGCGAGCGTCGGATCTTGGAGCTAGCGGCTCGCCACAACGAGGGATACATGTGCAATCCCAAAAACCCATGCGGAGCGATGGGCCAGTAATCCGCCGCCGGAAAACTATGAGAAACAATGGAACAGTAAAAACGGACCATACCCCAATGATGACGACCCACGTAAACGAAAAAAGGACCATGATTTGCGGATCTGTATACTCGCTGGCGGATGTATTAGAGAAGTACAAGGCAGATATTACCGCCTTACAGGAAGTGCGATGGACTGGGAATGGCGTCACTACAACACCAAACGGTGACGAACTATACTATAGCTGCCATAACACGAGGCATGAATTTGGCTGCGGATTTGTGGATAGTCGGAGACTGAAACACCTTGTCTCCAGCTTTACTCCGGCGGATGAGCGGCATAAATCCGCATAAAAGCCAAATTCTTCAACATCAGTCTTATTTGTGCCCATTCCCCGACAGAAGACAGAGACGAGCAGACCAAGGATATTTTCTACGAGCACCTAGAGAGTGAATATGACCGCTGCCCGCCTGTGATATTAAAATTGTTCTGGGAGGTTTTATTGCGAAGATAGGGAAGGAAGACAGTTTTGGTCCAACAGTCGAAAAGTTTAGTCTCCACGACATAACGTCCAGTAATCTCGTAAGTAAGGATTGAGGCTGATAGATTTCGCCGCGGCAAAAAACATGGTAGTTAGTAGCACCAGATTTCAACATAAAAATATTCACAAAGCCACATGGCTGTCACCCGATCAAAACACAAGAAACCAAATTGATCACGTTGTGATAGATGGAGGGCATTTTTCAAGCGTGTTGGATGTACGATCGATCCGTGGAGCGAGTATAGATTCGGATCATTACCTTGTTGCAGCAAAGGTTCGCACCTGTTTGAACATGGCGAGGAAAGTACGATATGATACTGCACGGAAGCTGGACATTGAAAAGCTGCAAACACAACAAATAGCAGCGGCATACTCCACTCGACTGACCCAACTGCATAAGGAAAGCACTCCTTGTTCCGATGATATAATGGCGCAGTGGCAAACTATTGCCCACTTCATGGAATATGCCGCGAAATCCGTACTTGGGTAGCGGAAGCCTCCTCCAAGGAACCCATGGTACGACCAAGAGTGTCGAGATGCTGCTGAAGCCAAGAAGTCGGCATATAGAGCAACCCAGCAATCAGTAGCAACGCGCCAGATGAAAGAGAGGTATCGAGTATCGTGAGAGGGGAAACGTCTATTCCGCAGAAAGAAAATGGAAATGGAAAGACGTGAGTGCGAGCGAATTGAAATGTACAGTAGTCATAAGGAAGTCCGGAAATTTTACCAAAGAATTTAACATCAAACCGATGGCTTTGGTACAGGCACATCCTCCTGCAGAGACAAAGTGACCCGACTCAAGAACAACAAGGCAGCAGAAGCCGACGGGTTACCCGCTGAGCTATTTAAGACCCGAGACGACACGCTCATGGCGTATACATCAGTTTATCTGCGCAATCTGACTAGAAGAACGCATACCCGATGATTGGAACCTCAACATACTATGTCTCGTACACACGTAAGGAGACAAGACGGAATGTGCCAACTACAGAGAAATAAGTCTCCTTCCCATCGCATACAAGATACCTGTAGTGTTCTGTGTGAAAGATTAAAATCTAATGTCAATGAGATAATTGGCCTACAATCAATGAGACAATTGGCAAAATTAATAAGACTCTGCAGGATGACACTTGCTGACACGCGTTCCTTAGTAAGAATAGGAAAGAATCTCTCCGAACCATTTAATACCAAACGAGGTTTCAGATCCTATCGTGTGATCTCTTTAATATTCTGCTGCAGACGATTATACGAGATGCAGATGTGAATAGATATGGCACACTAATTACAAGAGAGCACATGCTACTCGCCTATGCCGATGACATCGACATCGACATCATCGGTCGGTCACCGGAAGTAGTAACTGCTGCTATGAGAGAATCGAAAGAGAGTCAGTGAAAATGGGTATGGCAGTAAATGGAGATAAAACGAAATGGATGATTTCAACTCCCAAAACACCTTATACAACCGAGCAGATAAAGAAAATGGAGAAAGTTGGGAACCACAACTTTGAGATAGTCAGTAACTTTATCTACCTCGGCACCGCCGTAACCGAAACGAATGACACCAGTTTTGAGATAAAGCGAAAAATAATACTGCAAACAGATGCTACTTTGGACTAGGTAAGCAGTTTAGAAACAAGGCCACCTCTCGACAGCCGAAGATTACACTATACAAGACACTGATACTACCCGTGCTGTTATATGGTTCTGAAGCATGGGTACTTGTGAAAGCAGATGAGGAGTATTTGGAGTATTTGAGAGAAAGATTCTTCGTAAAATATATGGACCAGTTTGCATTAATGGAGAATATAGGCGACGTATGAACCACGAGCTGTATGACGACGATAGCATAGTTGCACTCATAAAAATACAACGGCTGTGTTGGCTAGGTCATGTTGTCAGAATGGATGAAGAAGCACGCAAACCGGGATGACCAAAAGGCCGATGGAAAGATCAAGTGGTGGGAGACACCTCGAAACTTGGTGTTAGGGATTTTAGAAAGATCGCAGAAGATCTAGACGCGTGGAACGCTATTGTACGTTCGGCTATTGGAACAAATGTTCTGTCATAACCAATTAAAGTAAAGTAAAAGCGAATATTGCAGATGAATTTTAATTGAAATTTTAACAATATATGCAAACTCGTTTAGGTACTTCAAAGACTGCACGGAAGCTGGACATTGAAAAGCTGCAAACACAACAAATAGCAGCGGCATACTCCACTCGACTGACCCAACTGCATAAGGAAAGCACTCCTTGTTCCGATGATATAATGGCGCAGTGGCAAACTATTGCCCACTTCATGGAATATGCCGCGAAATCCGTACTTGGGTAGCGGAAGCCTCCTCCAAGGAACCCATGGTACGACCAAGAGTGTCGAGATGCTGCTGAAGCCAAGAAGTCGGCATATAGAGCAACCCAGCAATCAGTAGCAACGCGCCAGATGAAAGAGAGGTATCGAGTATCGTGAGAGGGGAAACGTCTATTCCGCAGAAAGAAAATGGAAATGGAAAGACGTGAGTGCGAGCGAATTGAAATGTACAGTAGTCATAAGGAAGTCCGGAAATTTTACCAAAGAATTTAACATCAAACCGATGGCTTTGGTACAGGCACATCCTCCTGCAGAGACAAAGTGACCCGACTCAAGAACAACAAGGCAGCAGAAGCCGACGGGTTACCCGCTGAGCTATTTAAGACCCGAGACGACACGCTCATGGCGTATACATCAGTTTATCTGCGCAATCTGACTAGAAGAACGCATACCCGATGATTGGAACCTCAACATACTATGTCTCGTACACACGTAAGGAGACAAGACGGAATGTGCCAACTACAGAGAAATAAGTCTCCTTCCCATCGCATACAAGATACCTGTAGTGTTCTGTGTGAAAGATTAAAATCTAATGTCAATGAGATAATTGGCCTACAATCAATGAGACAATTGGCAAAATTAATAAGACTCTGCAGGATGACACTTGCTGACACGCGTTCCTTAGTAAGAATAGGAAAGAATCTCTCCGAACCATTTAATACCAAACGAGGTTTCAGATCCTATCGTGTGATCTCTTTAATATTCTGCTGCAGACGATTATACGAGATGCAGATGTGAATAGATATGGCACACTAATTACAAGAGAGCACATGCTACTCGCCTATGCCGATGACATCGACATCGACATCATCGGTCGGTCACCGGAAGTAGTAACTGCTGCTATGAGAGAATCGAAAGAGAGTCAGTGAAAATGGGTATGGCAGTAAATGGAGATAAAACGAAATGGATGATTTCAACTCCCAAAACACCTTATACAACCGAGCAGATAAAGAAAATGGAGAAAGTTGGGAACCACAACTTTGAGATAGTCAGTAACTTTATCTACCTCGGCACCGCCGTAACCGAAACGAATGACACCAGTTTTGAGATAAAGCGAAAAATAATACTGCAAACAGATGCTACTTTGGACTAGGTAAGCAGTTTAGAAACAAGGCCACCTCTCGACAGCCGAAGATTACACTATACAAGACACTGATACTACCCGTGCTGTTATATGGTTCTGAAGCATGGGTACTTGTGAAAGCAGATGAGGAGTATTTGGAGTATTTGAGAGAAAGATTCTTCGTAAAATATATGGACCAGTTTGCATTAATGGAGAATATAGGCGACGTATGAACCACGAGCTGTATGACGACGATAGCATAGTTGCACTCATAAAAATACAACGGCTGTGTTGGCTAGGTCATGTTGTCAGAATGGATGAAGAAGCACGCAAAAAGGCCGATGGAAAGATCAAGTGGTGGGAGACACCTCGAAACTTGGTGTTAGGGATTTTAGAAAGATCGCAGAAGATCTAGACGCGTGGAACGCTATTGTACGTTCGGCTATTGGAACAAATGTTCTGTCATAACCAATTAAAGTAAAGTAAAAGCGAATATTGCAGATGAATTTTAATTGAAATTTTAACAATATATGCAAACTCGTTTAGGTACTTCAAAGCAGACAATTTGTTATCGAAAATTTGGAAAATTCCTTCGAGCTCTCAAAACACAAAACTCACACCCACGATTTGGTTTAATTTGTTTTTCTTTGCTTCATATATCCTCTCCACTCATGCAAAAATTGTTTGCACCAAACAATATTTGTAGCCTTCACAGTCAGTTTACAAAAAACTGCGAAGAATATGCGAACCTTATATCCGCGAAATGCTACTCATTTGGGTATTTTTTGTTTTTCAATGAAACTTAAATCTACAAAGGTCTTATTTTCTTATGAATTTTTTCAATTTGAGTTTAGTTTTACAAAAAATAATTTTTCCTGTATGTTTGCCAGAGGAATGAGTGTAAAATTAATAAATTAATGTGTGAAATATTACTCCTTCTTTGTGATACCACATTGAATGGCTTTTGTTTGTATTTAACTTTTCAATAACGAATAGTGGTTTGCACAAAAATCTATTTGCCAAAATCATAGTTATTTTTCTATCTTCTATATTTTGTATAGACAAATATATACATAAAGTAACAAAAGTAGTGGGTAATCATGCAAAGTATGCTTCTTAATTCTGGATTTTTAATAATATAACTCTTTTGATATGTTTTTTTATGAAAGGAATGCTTCCCTGGCAGCAAGTACAAATTCAAAAATGAGAATGATACATACCAGCTTATTATATCAACTCCAAAAGTTGAAGATACTGGAAAGTACACCATAGAGATTGGAGGCGTTTCAACTACTGCGTTTTTGAACGTAGAAGAAGCTGACCCATCCTATACATTCACGAAGACACTGAAAAAGAAAATGGATGGTTTTACTCAACATGAAACAAGCTTGGAGTGCTCAGTTAGTAGTAGCATGGCTAATGTCACTTGGTTGAAGGATGGGGTCAAAATCGAATCGGACAATCCCCGGTATCTTATTTCAAAGGATATCAATGGCAATCTGAAGCTCATTATAAAGGAATGTGTGTTGGAAGATTCTGGTGTTTATACATGTCAATTAGACAAACAGCCCGACAAGACAGAATGCAAATTGAAGGTTGTCGAATATCCATACAAATTTGTCAAGGTATTAAAGTCGCAGCAATGCGTTGAGAAAGACACAGTTACCTTGGCTTGTGAAATCGATGACGCAGCCGGTGAAGTGCAATGGTGGCGAAATGATGAGGAAATTAAGCCTGATAAACGCATTCAGATAGTTAAGGATGGACGCAAACGCAAGTTAATTATAAAAGACTGCAAAGTGGCTGATTCCGCAATGTTCAAATGTACTACAAATGCAGATAAAACCGAAGGCGAAATTATCATTAATTGTGAGTGCTCGAGTTTGTTGTAGTTTTTTTTTCTAACTATCTTTTAATGGGATTTAAAAAAATTTCAGATCAAAATCGATTTAACAAACAGCTTAAGAATACAGATGCAGTAGAAAGAGAAAAACTTGTATTAGAAGTAGAATTACAGGACCAGACAGCACCTTGTATTTGGAAATTTAATGGCGAACCCATCGAACCAAACGATCGCATTGAAATTAAAAATCTTGGCGGTGGTAAACATCAATTGGTATTCAATAGCTTAGATATGAAAGATGCTGGTGATATAACCTGTGAATCTGGTCAATTAGTCTCATCCTGTAAATTATCAGTTCGCAAGGGAGAAAGTAAGCCAAATATCGATTGTCCAGACGTGTTTAACGGGCCAATATCCAGTCCAATAGTAATTGAAGTGCCATACAAGGGTAAGTTATATTAACATTGATATGAACATACATTATATTAAAAAACGTAACAATTCTTCTTGTTCATTTCAATAGTTCTCGGCACTAAACAAACACCAGTTGAAGCTAAACTTATGAAGGATGGCAAACCTATACCCGTTAAAGACGTAGAAGTTGCCATAACCGATGACAAAGTTACTTTCAAAATTAAAAGACCAACCCGCGAAATGTCAGGGCCATACCAAATTAAACTTTCGAATGGGCAAGGTGATGATGTTAAAGATGTGAAAATTATATGCCAAGACGTGCCTCAACCACCAAGTGATGTTGACGTTACCGACGTCTATCAGACATCTTGCAAAATTAAATTTACCGCTCCAAAAGATGATGGCGGCTCACCTATTACGAAATACGTAATTGAAAGACAAGATTTAAGTAAGAAACAGGTATGGGAGCCCATTGCAGATGTACTACCAGATGAGCCATGCACAAAAAGTATTGAAGATTTGGTTCCGAAGAAACAGTACAGATTCCGCATTCGCGCTGTCAATGCTATCGGTTCCTCGGAGCCAGCAACTTTCAAGAATACAATTTTGGCTAAAGACCCATGGGACGAGCCTGGAAAACCCAAAAATGTTGACCTTACAGATTGGGACAAAGATCATGCTGATTTGAAATGGGAGGCTCCCGAAAATGATGGCGGTGACGAAATCACCTCTTACGTCATTGAATATAAGGAGAAATTCTCTAATGATTGGGTAACCGGAAAAGAGGTTAATGGCGATGCACGATCCGGTACCGTTGATGGTCTAAAAGAAGGCCAACAATATGAATTCCGCGTACGTGCTGTAAACAGAGCCGGCCCAGGCGAACCCAGCGACAAAACAAAAGCTATTATTGCCAAATGTCGTTTCGTTAAACCATTCATTGTTGGCGATGATCTTAAGAATATAACTGTTAAAAAGGGTCAAACTATACGCTATGAGATCAAATACGACGGAGAACCAGAACCCGAAGTTGCCTGGTATAAAGGGTCACAACGATTGGTCTTTGATAATCAGCGCATATGCTCTCATCAAATGGAACGAGTTACATCTATAACAATTAAAAAGGCCTTGCGTACAGATACAGACACATATAAACTGGTTCTTACAAACAGTTCTGGTACTATAGAAACCAAAGCACAGGTAGTTGTCTTGGATCGGCCACTTGCTCCTCGTGGACCGCTGGTTCCCAAAGAAGTTCGGGCCGATCATGTGACTGTGTCATGGAATCCACCCGAAGACGATGGAGGCTGTGAAATAACTGGCTACGCTATGGAGCGTATGGACGAAGAGACAGGTAGATGGATACCAGCAGGAGAGGTAGGTCCAAACGATACGTCGTTCAACTTTAAGGGACTTACACCGGGAAAGAAGTACAAGTTCCGTGTGAAAGCTATTAACAAAGAAGGCGAGTCTGATCCTTTAGAATGTGATGAGGCAATTGTCGCCAAGAATCCTTATGATCCTCCAAGTGCTCCCGGCAAACCCGTTATAGATGACTACGACAATAAGAGCGTAACGTTGAAATGGAAAATTCCACCCTCCGATGGTGGTCGTCCAATTACGCACTACGTTATTGAGCAAAAGGATAAGTTCTCACCAGCATGGACGGAAGTAGCGAAAACTGAAGGACCCACACCCGAATGTAAAGTTGAAAATCTCAAAGAAAAGATGGTATATAATTTCCGTGTAAGGGCGGTGAACAAAGCGGGACCATCAGATCCTTCAGAACCTACGGATAACCATATTTGCAAGCACAAAAACTGTAAGTATCTGCAGCTGAGCACAAAATTGTTATTCATAAAAGCTTTTTCATATTGCATAAGCATTTTTGGCAAGAGAAAACTAATAGTTAATTCATGCATATGCTAAATTAGTTCGGCAAAATAGATCCAGAGTGTAGAAACTGTGATTGGCTTGTATGCTTTCGCTTGGCTTTTGGTTTTATGAAATGGGTAAAGTGTAAAATATTTCATTAACTCTTCGCTCGCAGTGAAACCTGAAATCGATCGGTCTACATTTAAGCGTGTCACTATAAAAAGTGGCCGTACTCACAAATGGTCCGTCGATGTTATTGGTGAACCGGTCCCTGTCCTTAGTTGGAGTTGGCGAGATAATGTTCCATTGACCACAGGTGATCGTATCAAAATTGAAAATGTCGATTACCATACAGACTTCACAATATCAAATGTTGTAAGAAAGGACAGTGGCAAGTATACCTTAAAGGCAGAAAATCGTGTAGGTGTAGATACAGAGACGATTGAACTGATAGTTTTGGGCAAGCCCAGCAGTCCGAAGGGACCATTAGCAGTGAACGATGTGACTGCAACAGGCTGCAACTTACAATGGAAGAAGCCCGACGATGATGGTGGCATTCCAATTAAAGAATATGTTGTGGAAAAGATGGATACAGCCACTGGTAAATGGGTTCGTATTGGGCGTTCCCCTGGAGAAAAGGAACCTCCCAGCTTTGCTGTTACTGGCTTAAACCCTGGCTCAGAATACATGTTTAGGGTTTCTGCAGTTAATGAGGAAGGCGAATCAGAACCATTGACTACCTTGGTTGGCGTGGTTGCAAAGGATCCCTACGATGAACCTAATAAGCCAGGCACTCCAGAAGTGACGGATTATGACAACGAAAGTGTCTCTTTGAAATGGACTAGCCCTACCAACGATGGCGGTGCTCCAATTGAAAAATATATTATTGAGAAAAAACCTAAGAATCAAAAGAATTGGGAGAAAGCCCTTGAGGTACCTGGTGACAAATTAGAAGCAAAAGTTGGTGATCTCCAGGAGTACGAGGAATATCAATTCCGTATTATTGCTGTTAATAAGGCGGGACCGTCACAGCCCTCCGACGCCAGTGCGCCACAGATAGTTAAATACAAAAAACGTAAGTGTATTTTAATATATTCTAAATAAAATAATGACTTACAATTAACTTATTACAGTTAAACCAAGAATTGATCGCACCAATCTAAAACCATTGCTTATTCGTTCCGGAAAACCAATCAAATACGACGTTAATGTTCGCGGTGAACCTGTTCCCACAATAACCTGGTATCACGGCGACCAATTACTTAAACCTGAGGATCTACCATCCAACTTTGATATCAAGAATATTCCTCACAACACCAAAATTTCCATCACAGATGCTGTTCGCAAGCACACTGGCATATATAAGATACGTGCCGTTAACGAACACGGTGAAGATGAGGCAACTGTTGAAGTTAATGTGCTAGGTGCTCCGGGAAAACCCAAGGGTCCATTGAAAGTGGAAAATATTACAAAGGACGGCTGCAAATTGAAGTGGAAAAAACCAGAAGATGATGGCGGAAAACCAATAACTGCATATCAAGTCGAAAAGTTCGATAAGAAAAATGGGCGTTGGGTACCCGTTGGTCGTATACCCGGAAACGAAACTGAAATGGATGTCAAGGGGCTGCAAGAAGGTCATGAATATCAATTCCGAGTGAGAGCCATAAACGAAGAAGGAGAATCGGATCCTTTGGAGACCGATCATAGCATTATTGCCAAAAATCCTTACGACACTTCTGATAGGCCTGGCAAACCCAAAGTTGTGGACTATGACAAAGATTTCATTAAGTTGTCCTGGGAACCACCTATGGATAACGGAGGGGCACCCATTACAGGTTATGTCATAGAAAAGAAAGACAAATACTCACCACATTGGGATGAGGTTCTCACCACAGATGTAAGTATATCTAATCATTAGAGGAGGTAAACTTTTTATGTTTAATATTTAATTGCTTGTTTTTCAGACACCTGCTACCCAGGCTACCGTTGATGGTCTTACTGAGGGTAACGTTTACCAGTTTCGAGTTAGAGCTGTCAATAAAGCAGGTGTTAGCGAACCCAGTGATGGCTCTGATCCACAAATGGCTAAGCCAAGAAATTGTAAGAGATTCTTTCGAAAACCAAACCATATTTCGTATTGGTTATTTCCTCAAGAAGTTTGTTATAATTCGCAACTGCAATCTGTAAATAAAGCTTTTATGCATAACAACATAATATATATTATAATTATGGCACGTCATTAATATTCTTTTCTATTATGTAGTAAAACCGCTTATAAACAGGGAGAAAATGAAACCACTTAAAGTACGTGCGGGTCAAACAGTGAAGTTTGATGTCGATGTAAAGGGTGAACCGGCACCCACTCTAACTTGGTTCTTTAAGGATTCCGAGATAATACCTATCGATGGGATACGTATTGAATCTGAAGATTACAATACCAAAATAACACTACTGGACTCTACTCGAAAAGCGAGTGGAATATATAAGCTCAAAGCCGAGAACATAAATGGCGTTGATGAGGCAGAAGTAGATGTAACTGTTTTGGATAAACCTTCGAAACCGGAAGGTCCACTAGAAGTAAGCGACATCTATAATGATAGATGTAAACTTAAGTGGAAAAAACCATTGGATGATGGCGGAATTCCCATTACCGGTTATTTGATTGAAAAACTGGATACAGCTACAGGCCGTTGGGTCCCAGCAGGAACCGCCGATCCTGAAAAGACTGAACAAGACATTAAGGGTTTGGAGCCAAACCACAGATACCAGTTCAGAGTAAGAGCAATTAATGATGAAGGAGAATCAGACCCATTAGAAACTGATTCGGCTATAACTGCCAAAAATCCCTACGATGTATCAGCTCCTCCAGGCCTTCCAGAATTGGAAGATTGGGATGAGCACCATGTTAAGCTGAAGTGGGAACCTCCAATACGCGATGGTGGCGCACCAATAACCAGCTACACTATTGAAGTTATGGATAAGGATTCCGGAGAATTTGTCAAAGCATTTGAAACTGAAGGGCCTGTATGCAAGGGGGTCGTCAAGAAACTAGAAGAGGGACACCAATATAAATTCCGTGTCCGAGCAAACAACAAAGCTGGCGCGTCCGAACCCTCAGAACAAACGAACTGGCATACTGCTAAACCTCGTTACCGTGAGTATAAACACAAATTATTTCATAGATGGACATATGTTTGAAATGAGACAAAAATTATTCTTTCACAGTTAAACCACATATTGATAGAACCAAGTTGAATCCTTTGACCGTCAAGGTTGGTCTCTCTATTGACTTAGATATCAATATTAAAGGAGAACCAGCACCACAGGTTGAGTGGTTCTTCAAAGATGGCCCTGTTAACGACGAGGGTATAAAGATTGAAAATGTTGATTATAACACGAAGTTGTTTGTCATGCGCGCAAAACGACCAATGTCAGGAAAATATACAATTAAAGCCACAAA